>NW_027675350.1:0-62500 GCF_965601325.2 Salmo salar
TTGTCGGTGTGTGTGTGTGTGTTGTGTGTGTGTGTGTGTGTTGTCGGTGTGTGTGTGTGTGTGTGTTGTCGGTGTGTGTGTGTGTGTGTGTTGTCGGTGTGTGTGTGTGTGTGTTGTCGGTGTGTGTGTGTGTGTTGTCGGTGTGTGTGTGTGTGTGTGTTGTCAGTGTGTGTGTGTGTGTTGTCGGTGTGTGTGTGTGTGTGTTGTCGGTGTGTGTGTGTGTCTGTGTTGTCGGTGTGTGTGTGTGTGTTGTCGGTGTGTGTGTGTGTGTGTTGTCGGTGTGTGTTTGTGTGTGTTGTCGGTGTGTGTGTGTGTGTTGTGTGTGTGTGTGTTGTCAGTGTGTGTGTGTGTGTGTGTTGTCGGTGTGTGTGTGTGTGTGTGTTGTCGGTGTGTGTGTGTGTGTTGTCGGTGTGTGTGTGTGTGTGTGTTGTCGGTGTGTGTGTGTGTTGTCGGTGTGTTTGTGTGTTGCTGGTGTTTGTGTGTGTGTGTGTTTGTCGGTGTGTGTGTGTGTGTTGTCGGTGTGTGTGTGTGTGTTGTCGGTGTGTGTGTGTGTGTTGTCGGGTGTGTGTGTGTTGTCGGTGTGTGTGTGTGTGTTGTCGGTGTTGTGTGTGTGTGTGTTGTCGGTGTGTGTGTGTTGTCGGTGTGTGTGTGTGTGTGTTGTCGGTGTGTGTGTGTTGTCGGTGTGTGTGTGTGTGTGTGTTGTCGGTGTGTGTGTGTGTGTGTTGTCGGTGTGTGTGTGTGTGTTGTCGGTGTGTGTGTGTGTGTGTGTGTTGTCGGTGTGTGTGTGTGTTGTCGGTGTGTGTGTGTTGTGTGTGTGTGTGTTGTCGGTGTGTGTGTGTGTGTTGTCGGTGCGTGTGTGTGTGTGTTGTCGGTGTGTGTGTGTGTGTGTTCTCGGTGTGTGTGTGTTGTCGGTGTGTCTGTGTGTGTGTGTTGTCGGTGTGTTTGTGTGTGTGTGTTGTCGGTGTGTGTGTGTGTGTGTTGTCGGTGTGTGTGTGTGTGTTGTGTGTGTGTGTGTGTGTTGTCGGTGTGTGTGTGTGTGTGTGTTGTCGGTGTGTGTGTGTGTGTGTGTTGTCGGTGTGTGTGTGTGTGTGTTGTCGGTGTGTGTGTGTGTTGTCGGTGTGTGTGTGTGTGTGTGTTGTCAGTGTGTGTGTGTGTGTTGTCGGTGTGTGTGTGTGTGTGTTGTCGGTGTGTGTGTGTGTCTGTGTTGTCGGTGTGTGTGTGTGTTGTCGGTGTGTGTGTGTGTGTGTTGTCGGTGTGTGTTTGTGTGTGTTGTCGGTGTGTGTGTGTGTGTTGTGTGTGTGTGTGTTGTCAGTGTGTGTGTGTGTGTGTGTTGTCGGTGTGTGTGTGTGTGTGTGTTGTCGGTGTGTGTGTGTGTTGTCGGTGTGTGTGTGTGTGTGTGTTGTCGGTGTGTGTGTGTGTTGTCGGTGTGTTTGTGTGTTGCTGGTGTTTGTGTGTGTGTGTGTTGTCTGTGTGTGTGTGTGTGTTGTCGGTGTGTGTGTGTGTGTTGTCGGTGTGTGTGTGTGTGTTGTCGGGTGTGTGTGTGTTGTCGGTGTGTGTGTGTGTGTTGTCGGTGTTGTGTGTGTGTGTGTTGTCGGTGTGTGTGTGTTGTCGGTGTGTGTGTGTGTGTGTTGTCGGTGTGTGTGTGTTGTCGGTGTGTGTGTGTGTGTGTGTTGTCGGTGTGTGTGTGTGTGTGTTGTCGGTGTGTGTGTCTGTGTGTTGTCAGTGTGTGTGTGTGTGTGTGTTGTCGGTGTGTGTGTGTGTGTTGTCTGTGTGTGTGTGTGTGTTGTGTGTGTGTGTGTTGTCGGTGTGTGTGTGTGTTGTCGGTGTGTGTGTGTGTTGTCGGTGTGTGTGTGTATGTGTTGTCGGTGTGTGTGTGTGTGTTCTCGGTGTGTGTGTCTGTGTGTGTGTTGTCGGTGTGTGTGTTTGTTTGTTGTCGGTGTGTGTGTGTTGTCGGTGTGTGTGTGTGTGTGTTGTCGGTGTGTTGTCGGTGTGTGTGTGTGTGTGTGTGGTCGGTGTGTGTGTGTGTGTTGTCGGTGTGTGTGTGTGTGTGTTGTCGGTGTGTGTGTGTGTGTGTTGTCGGTGTGTGTGTGTGTGTTGTCGGTGTGTGTGTGTGTGTGTTGTGTGTGTGTGTGTTGTCGGTGCGTGTGTGTGTGTGTGCTGTCGGTGTGTGTGTGTGTGTTGTCTGTGTGTGTGTGTTGTCGGTGTGTGTGTGTGTTGTCGGTGTGTGTGTGTGTGTGTTGTCGGTGTGTGTGTGTGTGTGTGTGTTGTCAGTGTGTGTCTGTGTGTTATCGGTGTGTGTGATAGTGTGTGTGTTGTCGGTGTGTGTGTGTGTGTTGTCGGTGTGTGTGTGTGTGTGTTTTGTCGGTGTGTGTGTGTGTGTTGTCGGTGTGTGTGTGTGTGTGTTGTGTGTGTGTGTGTTGTCGGTGCGTGTGTGTGTGTGTGCTGTCGGTGTGTGTGTGTGTGTTGTCTGTGTGTGTGTGTTGTCGGTGTGTGTGTGTGTTGTCGGTGTGTGTGTGTTGTCTGTGTGTGTGTGTGTGTGTGTGGTCGGTGTGTGTGTGTGTGTTGTCGGTGTGTGTGTGTGTGTTGTCGGTGTGTGTGTGTGTGTGTTGTCGGTGTGTGTGTGTGTGTGTTGTCGGTGTGTGTGTGTGTGTGTTGTGTGTGTGTGTGTTGTCGGTGCGTGTGTGTGTGTGTGCTGTCGGTGTGTGTGTGTGTGTTGTCTGTGTGTGTGTGTTGTCGGTGTGTGTGTGTGTTGTCGGTGTGTGTGTGTGTGTGTTGTCGGTGTGTGTGTGTGTGTGTGTGTTGTCAGTGTGTGTCTGTGTGTTATCGGTGTGTGTGATAGTGTGTGTGTTGTCGGTGTGTGTGTGTGTGTTGTCGGTGTGTGTGTATGTGTTGTCTGTGTGTGTGTGTTGTCTGTGTGTGTGTGTGTGTTGTCGGTGTGTGTGTGTGTGTTGTCGGTGTGTGTGTGTGTGTTGTCGGTGTGTGTGTGTGTGTGTTGTCGGTGTGTGTGTGTGTGTGTGTGTGTGTTGTCGGTGTGTGTGTGTGTGTGTTGTCGGTGTGTGTGTGTGTGTGTGTTGTCGGTGTGTGTGTGTGTAGTCGGTGTGTGTGTGTGTGTGTGTGTGTGTGTGTGTTGTCGGTGTGTGTGTGTGTGTGTTGTCGGTGTGTGTGTGTGTGTGTTGTCGGTGTGTGTGTGTGTGTTGTCGGTGTGTGTGTGTGTGTGTTGTGTGTGTGTGTGTTGTCGGTGTGTGTGTGTGTGTGTTGTCGGTGTGTGTGTGTGTGTGTTGTCGGTGTGTGTGTGTGTGTGTTGTGTGTGTGTGTGTTGTCGGTGCGTGTGTGTGTGTGTGCTGTCGGTGTGTGTGTGTGTGTTGTCTGTGTGTGTGTGTTGTCGGTGTGTGTGTGTGTTGTCGGTGTGTGTGTGTGTGTGTTGTCGGTGTGTGTGTGTGTGTGTGTGTTGTCAGTGTGTGTCTGTGTGTTATCGGTGTGTGTGATAGTGTGTGTGTTGTCGGTGTGTGTGTGTGTGTTGTCGGTGTGTGTGTATGTGTTGTCTGTGTGTGTGTGTTGTCTGTGTGTGTGTGTGTGTGTGTGGTCGGTGTGTGTGTGTGTGTTGTCGGTGTGTGTGTGTGTGTGTTGTCGGTGTGTGTGTGTGTGTGTTGTCGGTGTGTGTGTGTGTGTTGTCGGTGTGTGTGTGTGTGTGTTGTGTGTGTGTGTGTTGTCGGTGCGTGTGTGTGTGTGTGCTGTCGGTGTGTGTGTGTGTGTTGTCTGTGTGTGTGTGTTGTCGGTGTGTGTGTGTGTTGTCGGTGTGTGTGTGTGTGTGTTGTCGGTGTGTGTGTGTGTGTGTGTGTTGTCAGTGTGTGTCTGTGTGTTATCGGTGTGTGTGATAGTGTGTGTGTTGTCGGTGTGTGTGTGTGTGTTGTCGGTGTGTGTGTATGTGTTGTCTGTGTGTGTGTGTTGTCTGTGTGTGTGTGTGTGTTGTCGGTGTGTGTGTGTGTGTTGTCGGTGTGTGTGTGTGTGTTGTCGGTGTGTGTGTGTGTGTGTTGTCTGTGTGTGTGTGTGTGTGTGTGTTGTCGGTGTGTGTGTGTGTGTGTTGTCGGTGTGTGTGTGTGTGTGTGTTGTCGGTGTGTGTGTGTGTAGTCGGTGTGTGTGTGTGTGTGTGTGTGTGTGTTGTCGGTGTGTGTGTGTGTGTGTTGTCGGTGTGTGTGTGTGTGTGTGTTGTCGGTGTGTGTGTGTGTTGTCGGTGTGTGTGTGTTGTGTGTGTGTGTGTTGTCGGTGTGTGTGTGTGTTGTCGGTGTGTGTGTGTGTTGTCGGTGTGTGTGTGTGTGTGTTGTCGGTATGTGTGTGTGTGTTGTGTGTGTGTGTTGTCGTTGCGTGTGTGTTGTCGGTGTGTGTGTGTGTGTGTGTGTTGTCGGTGTGTGTGTGTTGTCGGTGTATGTGTGTGTGTGTGTTGTCGGTGTGTGTGTGTGTGTGTGTGTTGTCGGTGTGTGTGTGTGTGTTATCAGTGTGTGTGTGTGTGTGTTGTCGGTGTGTGTGTGTGTGTGTGTTGTCGGTGTGTGTGTGTGTTGTCGGTGTGTTTGTGTGTTGCTGGTGTTTGTGTGTGTGTGTGTTGTCGGTGTGTGTGTGTGTGTTGTCGGTGTGTGTGTGTGTGTTGTCGGTGTGTGTGTGTGTGTTGTCGGGTGTGTGTGTGTTGTCGGTGTGTGTGTGTGTGTTGTCGGTGTTGTGTGTGTGTGTGTTGTCGGTGTGTGTGTGTTGTCGGTGTGTGTGTGTGTGTGTTGTCGGTGTGTGTGTGTTGTCGGTGTGTGTGTGTGTGTGTGTTGTCGGTGTGTGTGTGTGTGTGTTGTCGGTGTGTGTGTGTGTGTTGTCGGTGTGTGTGTGTGTGTGTGTGTTGTCGGTGTGTGTGTGTGTTGTCGGTGTGTGTGTGTTGTGTGTGTGTGTGTTGTCGGTGTGTGTGTGTGTGTTGTCGGTGCGTGTGTGTGTGTGTTGTCGGTGTGTGTGTGTGTGTGTTCTCGGTGTGTGTGTGTTGTCGGTGTGTCTGTGTGTGTGTGTTGTCGGTGTGTTTGTGTGTGTGTGTTGTCGGTGTGTGTGTGTGTGTGTTGTCGGTGTGTGTGTGTGTGTTGTGTGTGTGTGTGTGTGTTGTCGGTGTGTGTGTGTGTGTGTGTTGTCGGTGTGTGTGTGTGTGTGTGTTGTCGGTGTGTGTGTGTGTGTGTTGTCGGTGTGTGTGTGTGTTGTCGGTGTGTGTGTGTGTGTGTGTTGTCAGTGTGTGTGTGTGTGTTGTCGGTGTGTGTGTGTGTGTGTTGTCGGTGTGTGTGTGTGTCTGTGTTGTCGGTGTGTGTGTGTTGTCGGTGTGTGTGTGTGTGTGTTGTCGGTGTGTGTTTGTGTGTGTTGTCGGTGTGTGTGTGTGTGTTGTGTGTGTGTGTGTTGTCAGTGTGTGTGTGTGTGTGTGTTGTCGGTGTGTGTGTGTGTGTGTGTTGTCGGTGTGTGTGTGTGTTGTCGGTGTGTGTGTGTGTGTGTGTTGTCGGTGTGTGTGTGTGTTGTCGGTGTGTTTGTGTGTTGCTGGTGTTTGTGTGTGTGTGTGTTGTCTGTGTGTGTGTGTGTGTTGTCGGTGTGTGTGTGTGTGTTGTCGGTGTGTGTGTGTGTGTTGTCGGGTGTGTGTGTGTTGTCGGTGTGTGTGTGTGTGTTGTCGGTGTTGTGTGTGTGTGTGTTGTCGGTGTGTGTGTGTTGTCGGTGTGTGTGTGTGTGTGTTGTCGGTGTGTGTGTGTTGTCGGTGTGTGTGTGTGTGTGTGTTGTCGGTGTGTGTGTGTGTGTGTTGTCGGTGTGTGTGTGTGTGTGTTGTCAGTGTGTGTGTGTGTGTGTGTTGTCGGTGTGTGTGTGTGTGTTGTCTGTGTGTGTGTGTGTGTTGTGTGTGTGTGTGTTGTCGGTGTGTGTGTGTGTTGTCGGTGTGTGTGTGTGTTGTCGGTGTGTGTGTGTATGTGTTGTCGGTGTGTGTGTGTGTGTTGTCGGTGTGTGTGTCTGTGTGTGTGTTGTCGGTGTGTGTGTTTGTTTGTTGTCGGTGTGTGTGTGTTGTCGGTGTGTGTGTGTGTGTGTTGTCGGTGTGTTGTCGGTGTGTGTGTGTGTGTGTGTGGTCGGTGTGTGTGTGTGTGTTGTCGGTGTGTGTGTGTGTGTGTTGTCGGTGTGTGTGTGTGTGTGTTGTCGGTGTGTGTGTGTGTGTTGTCGGTGTGTGTGTGTGTGTTGTGTGTGTGTGTGTTGTCGGTGCCTGTGTGTGTGTGTGCTGTCGGTGTGTGTGTGTGTGTTGTCTGTGTGTGTGTGTTGTCGGTGTGTGTGTGTGTTGTCGGTGTGTGTGTGTGTGTGTTGTCGGTGTGTGTGTGTGTGTGTGTGTTGTCAGTGTGTGTCTGTGTGTTATCGGTGTGTGTGATAGTGTGTGTGTTGTCGGTGTGTGTGTGTGTGTTGTCGGTGTGTGTGTGTGTGTGTTTTGTCGGTGTGTGTGTGTGTGTTGTCGGTGTGTGTGTGTGTGTGTTGTGTGTGTGTGTGTTGTCGGTGCGTGTGTGTGTGTGTGCTGTCGGTGTGTGTGTGTGTTGTCTGTGTGTGTGTGTTGTCGGTGTGTGTGTGTGTTGTCGGTGTGTGTGTGTTGTCTGTGTGTGTGTGTGTGTGTGTGGTCGGTGTGTGTGTGTGTGTTGTCGGTGTGTGTGTGTGTGTTGTCGGTGTGTGTGTGTGTGTGTTGTCGGTGTGTGTGTGTGTGTGTGTGTTGTCGGTGTGTGTGTGTGTGTGTTGTGTGTGTGTGTGTTGTCGGTGCGTGTGTGTGTGTGTGCTGTCGGTGTGTGTGTGTGTGTTGTCTGTGTGTGTGTGTTGTCGGTGTGTGTGTGTGTTGTCGGTGTGTGTGTGTGTGTGTTGTCGGTGTGTGTGTGTGTGTGTGTGTTGTCAGTGTGTGTCTGTGTGTTATCGGTGTGTGTGATAGTGTGTGTGTTGTCGGTGTGTGTGTGTGTGTTGTCGGTGTGTGTGTATGTGTTGTCTGTGTGTGTGTGTTGTCTGTGTGTGTGTGTGTGTTGTCGGTGTGTGTGTGTGTGTTGTCGGTGTGTGTGTGTGTGTTGTCGGTGTGTGTGTGTGTGTGTTGTCGGTGTGTGTGTGTGTGTGTTGTGTGTGTGTGTGTTGTCGGTGCGTGTGTGTGTGTGTGCTGTCGGTGTGTGTGTGTGTGTTGTCTGTGTGTGTGTGTTGTCGGTGTGTGTGTGTGTTGTCGGTGTGTGTGTGTGTGTGTTGTCGGTGTGTGTGTGTGTGTGTGTGTTGTCAGTGTGTGTCTGTGTGTTATCGGTGTGTGTGATAGTGTGTGTGTTGTCGGTGTGTGTGTGTGTGTTGTCGGTGTGTGTGTATGTGTTGTCTGTGTGTGTGTGTTGTCTGTGTGTGTGTGTGTGTGTGTGGTCGGTGTGTGTGTGTGTGTTGTCGGTGTGTGTGTGTGTGTGTTGTCGGTGTGTGTGTGTGTGTGTTGTCGGTGTGTGTGTGTGTGTTGTCGGTGTGTGTGTGTGTTGTGTGTGTGTGTGTTGTCGGTGCGTGTGTGTGTGTGTGCTGTCGGTGTGTGTGTGTGTGTTGTCTGTGTGTGTGTGTTGTCGGTGTGTGTGTGTGTTGTCGGTGTGTGTGTGTGTGTGTTGTCGGTGTGTGTGTGTGTGTGTGTGTTGTCAGTGTGTGTCTGTGTGTTATCGGTGTGTGTGATAGTGTGTGTGTTGTCGGTGTGTGTGTGTGTGTTGTCGGTGTGTGTGTATGTGTTGTCTGTGTGTGTGTGTTGTCTGTGTGTGTGTGTGTGTTGTCGGTGTGTGTGTGTGTGTTGTCGGTGTGTGTGTGTGTGTTGTCGGTGTGTGTGTGTGTGTGTTGTCTGTGTGTGTGTGTGTGTGTGTGTTGTCGGTGTGTGTGTGTGTGTGTTGTCGGTGTGTGTGTGTGTGTGTGTTGTCGGTGTGTGTGTGTGTAGTCGGTGTGTGTGTGTGTGTGTGTGTGTGTGTTGTCGGTGTGTGTGTGTGTGTGTTGTCGGTGTGTGTGTGTGTGTGTGTTGTCGGTGTGTGTGTGTGTTGTCGGTGTGTGTGTGTTGTGTGTGTGTGTGTTGTCGGTGTGTGTGTGTGTTGTCGGTGTGTGTGTGTGTTGTCGGTGTGTGTGTGTGTGTGTTGTCGGTATGTGTGTGTGTGTTGTGTGTGTGTGTTGTCGTTGCGTGTGTGTTGTCGGTGTGTGTGTGTGTGTGTGTGTTGTCGGTGTGTGTGTGTTGTCGGTGTATGTGTGTGTGTGTGTTGTCGGTGTGTGTGTGTGTGTGTGTTGTCGGTGTGTGTGTGTGTGTTATCAGTGTGTGTGTGTGTGTGTTGTCGGTGTGTGTGTGTTTGTGTGTTGTCGGTGTGTGTGTGTGTTGTCGGTGTGTGTGTGTGTGTGTTGTCGGTGTGTGTGTGTTGTCGGTGTGTGTGTGTGTGTGTTGTCGGTGTGTTGTCGGTGTGTGTGTGTATGTGTTGTCGGTGTGTGTGTGTGTGTTGTCGGTGTGTGTGTGTGTGTGTGTGTGTGTGTGTTGTCGGTGTGTGTGTGTGTGTTGTCGGTGTGTGTGTTTGTGTGTTGTCGGTGTGTGTGTGTTGTCGGTGTGTGTGTGTGTGTGTTGTCGGTGTGTTGTCGGTGTGTGTGTGTGTGTGTTGTCGGTGTGTGTGTGTGTGTGTTGTCGGTGTGTGTGTGTGTGTGTTGTCGGTGTGTTTGTGTGTGTGTTGTCGGTGTGTGTGTGTGTTGTCGGTGTGTGTGTGTGTTGTGTGTGTGTGTGTTGTCGGTGTGTGTGTGTGTGTGTGCTGTCGTTGTGTGTGTGTGTGTTGTCTGTGTGTGTGTGTTGTCGGTGTGTGTGTGTGTGTGTGTGTGTGTTGTCGGTGTGTGTGTGTGTGTGTTGTCGGTGTGTGTGTGTGTGTGTGTGTGTGTTGTCAGTGTGTGTCTGTGTGTTATCGGTGTGTGTGTGTGTGTGTGTTGTCGGTGTGTGTGTGTGTGTTGTCGGTGTGTGTGTGTATGTGTTGTCTGTGTGTGTGTGTTGTCTGTGTGTGTGTGTGTGTTGTCGGTGTGTGTGTGTGTGTTGTCGGTGTGTGTGTGTGTGTTGTCGGTGTGTGTGTGTGTGTTGTCGGTGTGTGTGTGTGTGTTGTGTGTGTGTGTGTTGTCGGTGTGTGTGTGTGTGTGTGTGTTGTCGGTGTGTGTGTGTGTGTGTGTGTGTGTGTTGTCGGTGTGTGTGTGTTATCGGTGTGTGTGTGTGTGTGTGTTGTCGGTGTGTGTGTGTGTGTGTTGTCGGTGTGTGTGTGTGTGTGTTGTCAGTGTGTGTGTGTGTGTGTGTGTTGTCGGTGTGTGTGTGTGTGTGTTGTCGGTGTGTGTGTGTGTGTGTTGTCGGTGTGTGTGTGTGTGTGTGTGTTGTCGGTGTGTGTGTGTGTAGTCGGTGTGTGTGTGTGTGTGTGTGTGTGTTGTCGGTGTGTGTGTGTGTGTGTTGTCGGTGTGTGTGTGTGTGTGTGTTGTCGGTCTGTGTGTGTGTTGTCGGTGTGTGTGTGTTGTGTGTGTGTGTGTGTTGTCGGTGTGTGTGTGTGTTGTCGGTGTGTGTGTGTGTGTGTTGTCGGTGTGTGTGTGTGTGTTGAGTGTGTGTGTTGTCGTTGCGTGTGTGTTGTCGGTGTGTGTGTGTGTGTGTGTGTGTGTGTTGTCGGTGTGTGTGTGTTGTCGGTGTATGTGTGTGTGTGTGTTGTCGGTGTGTGTGTGTGTGTGTGTTGTCGGTGTGTGTGTGTGTGTTGTCAGTGTGTGTGTGTGTGTGTTGTCGGTGTGTGTGTGTTTGTGTGTTGTCGGTGTGTGTGTGTGTGTTGTCGGTGTGTGTGTGTGTTGTCGGTGTGTGTGTGTGTTGTCGGTGTGTGTGTGTTGTCGGTGTGTGTGTGTGTGTTGTCGGTGTGTGTGTGTGTGTGTTGTCGGTGTGTGTGTCTGTGTTGTTGGTGTGTGTGTGTGTGTGTTGTCGGTGTGTGTGTTGTGTGTGTGTGTGTTGTCGGTGTGTGTGTGTGTGTGTTGTCGGTGTGTGTGTGTGTTGTCGGTGTGTGTGTGTTGTCGGTGTGTGTGTGTGTTGTCGGTGTGTGTGTGTGTGTTGTCGGTGTGTGTGTGTGTTGTCAGTGTGTGTGTGTGTGTGTGTGTGTTGTCGGTGTGTGTGTGTGTGTGTTGTCGGTGTGTGTGTGTGTGTGTTGTCGGTGTGTGTGTGTGTAGTCGGTGTGTGTGTGTGTGTGTGTTGTCGGTGTGTGTGTGTGTGTTGTCTGTGTGTGTGTGTGTGTTGTGTGTGTGTGTGTTGTCGGTGTGTGTGTGTGTGTGTGTTGTCGGTGTGTGTGTGTGTAGTCGGTGTGTGTGTGTGTGTGTGTGTGTGTGTTGTCGGTGTGTGTGTGTGTGTGTTGTCGGTGTGTGTGTGTGTGTGTGTTGTCGGTCTGTGTGTGTGTTGTCGGTGTGTGTGTGTTGTGTGTGTGTGTGTGTTGTCGGTGTGTGTGTGTGTTGTCGGTGTGTGTGTGTGTGTGTTGTCGGTGTGTGTGTGTGTGTTGAGTGTGTGTGTTGTCGTTGCGTGTGTGTTGTCGGTGTGTGTGTGTGTGTGTGTGTGTGTGTTGTCGGTGTGTGTGTGTTGTCGGTGTATGTGTGTGTGTGTTGTCGGTGTGTGTGTGTGTGTGTGTTGTCGGTGTGTGTGTGTGTGTTGTCGGTGTGTGTGTGTGTTGTCGGTGTGTGTGTGTGTTGTCGGTGTGTTTGTGTGTTGCTGGTGTTTGTGTGTGTGTGTGTTGTCTGTGTGTGTGTGTGTGTTGTCGGTGTGTGTGTGTGTGTTGTCGGTGTGTGTGTGTGTGTTGTCGGGTGTGTGTGTGTTGTCGGTGTGTGTGTGTGTGTTGTCGGTGTTGTGTGTGTGTGTGTTGTCGGTGTGTGTGTGTTGTCGGTGTGTGTGTGTGTTGTCGGTGTGTGTGTGTTGTCGGTGTGTGTGTGTGTGTGTGTTGTCGGTGTGTGTGTGTGTGTGTTGTCGGTGTGTGTGTGTGTGTGTTGTCAGTGTGTGTGTGTGTGTGTGTTGTCGGTGTGTGTGTGTGTGTTGTCTGTGTGTGTGTGTGTGTTGTGTGTGTGTGTGTTGTCGGTGTGTGTGTGTGTTGTCGGTGTGTGTGTGTGTTGTCGGTGTGTGTGTGTATGTGTTGTCGGTGTGTGTGTGTGTGTTGTCGGTGTGTGTGTCTGTGTGTGTGTTGTCGGTGTGTGTGTTTGTTTGTTGTCGGTGTGTGTGTGTTGTCGGTGTGTGTGTGTGTGTTGTCGGTGTGTTGTCGGTGTGTGTGTGTGTGTGTGTGGTCGGTGTGTGTGTGTGTGTTGTCGGTGTGTGTGTGTGTGTGTTGTCGGTGTGTGTGTGTGTGTGTTGTCGGTGTGTGTGTGTGTGTTGTCGGTGTGTGTGTGTGTGTTTTGTGTGTGTGTGTGTTGTCGGTGCGTGTGTGTGTGTGTGCTGTCGGTGTGTGTGTGTGTGTTGTCTGTGTGTGTGTGTTGTCGGTGTGTGTGTGTGTTGTCGGTGTGTGTGTGTGTGTGTTGTCGGTGTGTGTGTGTGTGTGTGTGTTGTCAGTGTGTGTCTGTGTGTTATCGGTGTGTGTGATAGTGTGTGTGTTGTCGGTGTGTGTGTGTGTGTTGTCGGTGTGTGTGTGTGTGTGTTTTGTCGGTGTGTGTGTGTGTGTTGTCGGTGTGTGTGTGTGTGTGTTGTGTGTGTGTGTGTTGTCGGTGCGTGTGTGTGTGTGTGCTGTCGGTGTGTGTGTGTGTGTTGTCTGTGTGTGTGTGTTGTCGGTGTGTGTGTGTGTTGTCGGTGTGTGTGTGTTGTCTGTGTGTGTGTGTGTGTGTGGTCGGTGTGTGTGTGTGTGTTGTCGGTGTGTGTGTGTGTGTTGTCGGTGTGTGTGTGTGTGTGTTGTCGGTGTGTGTGTGTGTGTGTTGTCGGTGTGTGTGTGTGTGTGTTGTGTGTGTGTGTGTTGTCGGTGCGTGTGTGTGTGTGTGCTGTCGGTGTGTGTGTGTGTGTTGTCTGTGTGTGTGTGTTGTCGGTGTGTGTGTGTGTTGTCGGTGTGTGTGTGTGTGTGTTGTCGGTGTGTGTGTGTGTGTGTGTGTTGTCAGTGTGTGTCTGTGTGTTATCGGTGTGTGTGATAGTGTGTGTGTTGTCGGTGTGTGTGTGTGTGTTGTCGGTGTGTGTGTATGTGTTGTCTGTGTGTGTGTGTTGTCTGTGTGTGTGTGTGTGTTGTCGGTGTGTGTGTGTGTGTTGTCGGTGTGTGTGTGTGTGTTGTCGGTGTGTGTGTGTGTGTGTTGTCGGTGTGTGTGTGTGTGTGTGTGTGTGTTGTCGGTGTGTGTGTGTGTGTGTTGTCGGTGTGTGTGTGTGTGTGTGTTGTCGGTGTGTGTGTGTGTAGTCGGTGTGTGTGTGTGTGTGTGTGTGTGTGTGTTGTCGGTGTGTGTGTGTGTGTGTTGTCGGTGTGTGTGTGTGTGTGTTGTCGGTGTGTGTGTGTGTGTGTTGTGTGTGTGTGTGTTGTCGGTGCGTGTGTGTGTGTGTGCTGTCGGTGTGTGTGTGTGTGTTGTCTGTGTGTGTGTGTTGTCGGTGTGTGTGTGTGTTGTCGGTGTGTGTGTGTGTGTGTTGTCGGTGTGTGTGTGTGTGTGTGTGTTGTCAGTGTGTGTCTGTGTGTTATCGGTGTGTGTGATAGTGTGTGTGTTGTCGGTGTGTGTGTGTGTGTTGTCGGTGTGTGTGTATGTGTTGTCTGTGTGTGTGTGTTGTCTGTGTGTGTGTGTGTGTGTGTGGTCGGTGTGTGTGTGTGTGTTGTCGGTGTGTGTGTGTGTGTGTTGTCGGTGTGTGTGTGTGTGTGTTGTCGGTGTGTGTGTGTGTGTTGTCGGTGTGTGTGTGTGTGTGTTGTGTGTGTGTGTGTTGTCGGTGCGTGTGTGTGTGTGTGCTGTCGGTGTGTGTGTGTGTGTTGTCTGTGTGTGTGTGTTGTCGGTGTGTGTGTGTGTTGTCGGTGTGTGTGTGTGTGTGTTGTCGGTGTGTGTGTGTGTGTGTTGTCGGTGTGTGTGTGTGTGTGTTGTGTGTGTGTGTGTTGTCGGTGCGTGTGTGTGTGTGTGCTGTCGGTGTGTGTGTATGTGTTGTCTGTGTGTGTGTGTTGTCTGTGTGTGTGTGTGTGTTGTCGGTGTGTGTGTGTGTGTTGTCGGTGTGTGTGTGTGTGTTGTCGGTGTGTGTGTGTGTGTGTTGTCGGTGTGTGTGTGTGTGTGTGTGTTGTCGGTGTGTGTGTGTGTGTGTTGTCGGTGTGTGTGTGTGTGTGTGTTGTCGGTGTGTGTGTGTGTAGTCGGTGTGTGTGTGTGTGTGTGTGTGTGTGTGTTGTCGGTGTGTGTGTGTGTGTGTGTTGTCGGTGTGTGTGTGTGTGTGTTGTCGGTGTGTGTGTGTGTTGTGTGTGTGTGTGTTGTCGGTGCGTGTGTGTGTGTGTGCTGTCGGTGTGTGTGTGTGTGTTGTCTGTGTGTGTGTGTTGTCGGTGTGTGTGTGTTGTCGGTGTGTGTGTGTGTGTTGTCGGTGTGTGTGTGTGTGTGTTGTCAGTGTGTGTCTGTGTGTTATCGGTGTGTGTGATAGTGTGTGTGTTGTCGGTGTGTGTGTGTGTGTTGTCGGTGTGTGTGTATGTGTTGTCTGTGTGTGTGTGTTGTCTGTGTGTGTGTGTGTGTGTGTGGTCGGTGTGTGTGTGTGTGTTGTCGGTGTGTGTGTGTGTGTGTTGTCGGTGTGTGTGTGTGTGTGTTGTCGGTGTGTGTGTGTGTGTTGTCGGTGTGTGTGTGTGTGTGTGTTGTGTGTGTGTGTGTTGTCGGTGCGTGTGTGTGTGCTGTCGGTGTGTGTGTGTGTGTTGTCTGTGTGTGTGTGTTGTCGGTGTGTGTGTGTGTTGTCGGTGTGTGTGTGTGTGTGTGTTGTCGGTGTGTGTGTGTGTGTGTGTTGTCAGTGTGTGTCTGTGTGTTATCGGTGTGTGTGATAGTGTGTGTGTTGTCGGTGTGTGTGTGTGTGTTGTCGGTGTGTGTGTATGTGTTGTCTGTGTGTGTGTGTTGTCTGTGTGTGTGTGTGTTGTCGGTGTGTGTGTGTGTGTTGTCGGTGTGTGTGTGTGTGTTGTCGGTGTGTGTGTGTGTGTGTTGTCGGTGTGTGTGTGTGTGTGTGTGTTGTCGGTGTGTGTGTGTGTGTGTTGTCGGTGTGTGTGTGTGTGTGTGTTGTCGGTGTGTGTGTGTGTAGTCGGTGTGTGTGTGTGTGTGTGTGTGTGTGTTGTCGGTGTGTGTGTGTGTGTGTTGTCGGTGTGTGTGTGTGTGTGTGTGTTGTCGGTGTGTGTGTGTGTTGTCGGTGTGTGTGTGTTGTGTGTGTGTGTGTTGTCGGTGTGTGTGTGTGTTGTCGGTGTGTGTGTGTGTGTGTTGTCGGTATGTGTGTGTGTGTTGTGTGTGTGTGTTGTCGTTGCGTGTGTGTTGTCGGTGTGTGTGTGTGTGTGTGTTGTCGGTGTGTGTGTGTTGTCGGTGTATGTGTGTGTGTGTGTTGTCGGTGTGTGTGTGTGTGTGTGTTGTCGGTGTGTGTGTGTGTGTTATCAGTGTGTGTGTGTGTGTGTTGTCGGTGTGTGTGTGTTTGTGTGTTGTCGGTGTGTGTGTGTGTGTTGTCGGTGTGTGTGTGTGTGTGTTGTCGGTGTGTGTGTGTTGTCGGTGTGTGTGTGTGTGTGTTGTCGGTGTGTTGTCGGTGTGTGTGTGTATGTGTTGTCGGTGTGTGTGTGTGTGTTGTCGGTGTGTGTGTGTGTGTGTGTGTGTGTGTTGTCGGTGTGTGTGTGTGTGTTGTCGGTGTGTGTGTTTGTGTGTTGTCGGTGTGTGTGTGTTGTCGGTGTGTGTGTTTGTGTGTTGTCGGTGTGTTGTCGGTGTGTGTGTGTGTGTGTTGTCGGTGTGTGTGTGTGTGTGTTGTCGGTGTGTGTGTGTGTGTGTTGTCGGTGTGTTTGTGTGTGTGTTGTCGGTGTGTGTGTGTGTTGTCGGTGTGTGTGTGTGTTGTGTGTGTGTGTGTTGTCGGTGTGTGTGTGTGTGTGTGCTGTCGGTGTGTGTGTGTGTGTTGTCTGTGTGTGTGTGTTGTCGGTGTGTGTGTGTGTGTGTGTGTGTTGTCGGTGTGTGTGTGTGTGTGTTGTCGGTGTGTGTGTGTGTGTGTGTGTGTTGTCAGTGTGTGTCTGTGTGTTATCGGTGTGTGTGTGTGTGTGTGTTGTCGGTGTGTGTGTGTGTGTTGTCTGTGTGTGTGTGTGTGTTGTCGGTGTGTGTGTGTGTGTTGTCGGTGTGTGTGTGTGTGTTGTCGGTGTGTGTGTGTGTGTGTTGTCGGTGTGTGTGTGTGTGTGTGTGTTGTCGGTGTGTGTGTGTGTGTGTGTGTGTGTGTTGTCGGTGTGTGTGTGTTATCGGTGTGTGTGTGTGTGTGTGTTGTCGGTGTGTGTGTGTGTGTTGTCGGTGTGTGTGTGTGTGTGTTGTCAGTGTGTGTGTGTGTGTGTGTTGTTGGTGTGTGTGTGTGTGTGTGTTGTCGGTGTGTGTGTGTGTGTGTTGTCGGTGTGTGTGTGTGTGTGTGTGTTGTCGGTGTGTGTGTGTGTAGTCGGTGTGTGTGTGTGTGTGTGTGTGTGTTGTCGGTGTGTGTGTGTGTGTTGTCGGTGTGTGTGTTTGTGTGTTGTCGGTGTGTGTTTGTTGTCGGTGTGTGTGTGTGTGTGTGTGTGTGTGTTGTCGTTGTGTGTGTGTTTGTGTGTTGTCGGTGTGTGTGTGTGTGTTGTCGGTGTGTGTGTGTGTGTGTTGTCGGTGTGTGTGTGTGTGTTGTCGGTGTGTGTGTGTTTTCGGTGTGTGTGTGTGTGTGTGTGTGTGTGATGTCGGTGTGTGTGTGTGTGTGTTGTCGGTGTGTGTCTGTGTTGTTGGTGTGTGTGTGTGTGTGTTGTCGGTGTGTGTGTGTGTGTTGTGTGTGTGTGTGTTGTTGGTGTGTGTGTGTGTGTGTTGTCGGTGTGTGTGTGTGTGTGTGTGTGTGTTGTCGGTGTGTGTGTGTTGTCGGTGTGTGTGTGTGTGTGTTGTCGGTGTGTGTGTGTGTTGTCGGTGTGTGTGTGTGTGTGTGTGTTGTCAGTGTGTGTGTGTGTGTGTGTGTTGTCGGTGTGTGTGTGTTGTCGGTGTGTGTGTGTGTGTTGTCGGTGTGTGTGTGTGTTGTCGGTGTCTGTGTGTGTGTGTTGTCGGTGTGTGTGTGTGTGTGTGTGTGTGTGTGTTGTCGGTGTGTGTGTGTGTGTTGTCGGTGTGTGTGTGTGTGTGTGTGTTGTCGGTGTGTGTGTGTGTTGTCGGTGTGTGTGTGTTGTGTGTGTGTGTGTTGTCGGTGTGTGTGTGTGTGTTGTCGGTGCGTGTGTGTGTGTGTTGTCGGTGTGTGTGTGTGTGTGTTCTCGGTGTGTGTGTGTTGTCGGTGTGTGTGTGTGTGTGTGTTGTCGGTGTGTTTGTGTGTGTGTGTTGTCGGTGTGTGTGTGTGTGTGTTGTCGGTGTGTGTGTGTGTGTTGTGTGTGTGTGTGTGTGTTGTCGGTGTGTGTGTGTGTGTGTGTTGTCGGTGTGTGTGTGTGTGTGTGTTGTCGGTGTGTGTGTGTGTGTGTTGTCGGTGTGTGTGTGTGTTGTCGGTGTGTGTGTGTGTGTGTGTTGTCAGTGTGTGTGTGTGTGTTGTCGGTGTGTGTGTGTGTGTGTTGTCGGTGTGTGTGTGTGTCTGTGTTGTCGGTGTGTGTGTGTGTGTTGTCGGTGTGTGTGTGTGTGTGTTGTCGGTGTGTGTTTGTGTGTGTTGTCGGTGTGTGTGTGTGTGTTGTGTGTGTGTGTGTTGTCAGTGTGTGTGTGTGTGTGTGTTGTCGGTGTGTGTGTGTGTGTGTGTTGTCGGTGTGTGTGTGTGTTGTCGGTGTGTGTGTGTGTGTGTGTGTTGTCGGTGTGTGTGTGTGTTGTCGGTGTGTGTGTGTGTTGTCGGTGTGTTTGTGTGTTGCTGGTGTTTGTGTGTGTGTGTGTGTTGTCGGTGTGTGTGTGTGTGTGTTGTCGGTGTGTGTGTGTGTGTTGTCGGTGTGTGTGTGTGTGTTGTCGGGTGTGTGTGTGTTGTCGGTGTGTGTGTGTGTGTGTTGTCGGTGTTGTGTGTGTGTGTGTTGTCGGTGTGTGTGTGTTGTCGGTGTGTGTGTGTGTGTTGTCGGTGTGTGTGTGTTGTCGGTGTGTGTGTGTGTGTGTGTTGTCGGTGTGTGTGTGTGTGTGTTGTCGGTGTGTGTGTGTGTGTTGTCGGTGTGTGTGTGTGTGTGTGTGTTGTCGGTGTGTGTGTGTGTTGTCGGTGTGTGTGTGTTGTGTGTGTGTGTGTTGTCGGTGTGTGTGTGTGTTGTCGGTGCGTGTGTGTGTGTGTTGTCGGTGTGTGTGTGTGTGTGTTCTCGGTGTGTGTGTGTTGTCGATGTGTGTGTGTGTGTGTGTTGTCGGTGTGTTTGTGTGTGTGTGTTGTCGGTGTGTGTGTGTGTGTGTTGTCGGTGTGTGTGTGTGTGTTGTGTGTGTGTGTGTGTTGTCGGTGTGTGTGTGTGTGTGTGTTGTCGGTGTGTGTGTGTGTGTGTGTTGTCGGTGTGTGTGTGTGTGTGTTGTCGGTGTGTGTGTGTGTTGTCGGTGTGTGTGTGTGTGTGTGTTGTCAGTGTGTGTGTGTGTGTTGTCGGTGTGTGTGTGTGTGTGTTGTCGGTGTGTGTGTGTGTCTGTGTTGTCGGTGTGTGTGTGTGTGTTGTCGGTGTGTGTGTGTGTGTGTTGTCGGTGTGTGTTTGTGTGTGTTGTCGGTGTGTGTGTGTGTGTTGTGTGTGTGTGTGTTGTCAGTGTGTGTGTGTGTGTGTGTTGTCGGTGTGTGTGTGTGTGTGTGTTGTCGGTGTGTGTGTGTGTTGTCGGTGTGTGTGTGTGTGTGTGTTGTCGGTGTGTGTGTGTGTTGTCGGTGTGTTTGTGTGTTGCTGGTGTTTGTGTGTGTGTGTGTTGTCGGTGTGTGTGTGTGTGTTGTCGGTGTGTGTGTGTGTGTTGTCGGTGTGTGTGTGTGTGTTGTCGGGTGTGTGTGTGTTGTCGGTGTGTGTGTGTGTGTTGTCGGTGTTGTGTTTGTGTGTGTTGTCGGTGTGTGTGTGTTGTCGGTGTGTGTGTGTGTGTGTTGTCGGTGTGTGTGTGTTGTCGGTGTGTGTGTGTGTGTGTGTTGTCGGTGTGTGTGTGTGTGTGTTGTCGGTGTGTGTGTGTGTGTTGTCGGTGTGTGTGTGTGTGTGTGTGTTGTCGGTGTGTGTGTGTGTTGTCGGTGTGTGTGTGTTGTGTGTGTGTGTGTTGTCGGTGTGTGTGTGTGTGTTGTCGGTGTGTGTGTGTGTGTGTTGTCGGTGTGTGTGTGTGTGTGTTCTCGGTGTGTGTGTGTTGTCGGTGTGTCTGTGTGTGTGTGTTGTCGGTGTGTTTGTGTGTGTGTGTTGTCGGTGTGTGTGTGTGTGTGTTGTCGGTGTGTGTGTGTGTGTTGTGTTTGTGTGTGTGTGTTGTCGGTGTGTGTGTGTGTGTGTGTTGTCGGTGTGTGTGTGTGTGTGTGTTGTCGGTGTGTGTGTGTGTGTGTTGTCGGTGTGTGTGTGTGTTGTCGGTGTGTGTGTGTGTGTGTGTTGTCAGTGTGTGTGTGTGTGTTGTCGGTGTGTGTGTGTGTGTGTTGTCGGTGTGTGTGTGTGTCTGTGTTGTCGGTGTGTGTGTGTGTGTTGTCGGTGTGTGTGTGTGTGTGTTGTCGGTGTGTGTTTGTGTGTGTTGTCGGTGTGTGTGTGTGTGTTGTGTGTGTGTGTGTTGTCAGTGTGTGTGTGTGTGTGTGTTGTCGGTGTGTGTGTGTGTGTGTGTTGTCGGTGTGTGTGTGTGTTGTCGGTGTGTGTGTGTGTGTGTTGTCGGTGTGTGTGTGTGTTGTCGGTGTGTTTGTGTGTTGCTGGTGTTTGTGTGTGTGTGTGTTGTCTGTGTGTGTGTGTGTGTTGTCGGTGTGTGTGTGTGTGTTGTCGGTGTGTGTGTGTGTGTTGTCGGGTGTGTGTGTGTTGTCGGTGTGTGTGTGTGTGTTGTCGGTGTTGTGTGTGTGTGTGTTGTCGGTGTGTGTGTGTTGTCGGTGTGTGTGTGTGTGTGTTGTCGGTGTGTGTGTGTTGTCGGTGTGTGTGTGTGTGTGTGTTGTCGGTGTGTGTGTGTGTGTGTTGTCGGTGTGTGTGTGTGTGTGTTGTCAGTGTGTGTGTGTGTGTGTGTTGTCGGTGTGTGTGTGTGTGTTGTCTGTGTGTGTGTGTGTGTTGTGTGTGTGTGTGTTGTCGGTGTGTGTGTGTGTTGTCGGTGTGTGTGTGTGTTGTCGGTGTGTGTGTGTATGTGTTGTCGGTGTGTGTGTGTGTGTTGTCGGTGTGTGTGTCTGTGTGTGTGTTGTCGGTGTGTGTGTTTGTTTGTTGTCGGTGTGTGTGTGTTGTCGGTGTGTGTGTGTGTGTGTTGTCGGTGTGTTGTCGGTGTGTGTGTGTGTGTGTGTGTGTTGTGTGTGTGTGTGTTGTCGGTGTGTGTGTGTGTGTTGTCGGTGCGTGTGTGTGTGTGTTGTCGGTGTGTGTGTGTGTGTGTTCTCGGTGTGTGTGTGTTGTCGGTGTGTGTGTGTGTGTGTGTTGTCGGTGTGTTTGTGTGTGTGTGTTGTCGGTGTGTGTGTGTGTGTGTTGTCGGTGTGTGTGTGTGTGTTGTGTGTGTGTGTGTGTGTTGTCGGTGTGTGTGTGTGTGTGTGTTGTCGGTGTGTGTGTGTGTGTGTGTTGTCGGTGTGTGTGTGTGTGTGTTGTCGGTGTGTGTGTGTGTTGTCGGTGTGTGTGTGTGTGTGTGTTGTCAGTGTGTGTGTGTGTGTTGTCGGTGTGTGTGTGTGTGTGTTGTCGGTGTGTGTGTGTGTCTGTGTTGTCGGTGTGTGTGTGTGTGTTGTCGGTGTGTGTGTGTGTGTGTTGTCGGTGTGTGTTTGTGTGTGTTGTCGGTGTGTGTGTGTGTGTTGTGTGTGTGTGTGTTGTCAGTGTGTGTGTGTGTGTGTGTTGTCGGTGTGTGTGTGTGTGTGTGTTGTCGGTGTGTGTGTGTGTGTTGTCGGTGTGTGTGTGTGTGTGTGTTGTCGGTGTGTGTGTGTGTTGTCGGTGTGTTTGTGTGTTGCTGGTGTTTGTGTGTGTGTGTGTTGTCGGTGTGTGTGTGTGTGTTGTCGGTGTGTGTGTGTGTGTTGTCGGTGTGTGTGTGTGTGTTGTCGGGTGTGTGTGTGTTGTCGGTGTGTGTGTGTGTGTTGTCGGTGTTGTGTGTGTGTGTGTTGTCGGTGTGTGTGTGTTGTCGGTGTGTGTGTGTGTGTGTTGTCGGTGTGTGTGTGTTGTCGGTGTGTGTGTGTGTGTGTGTTGTCGGTGTGTGTGTGTGTGTGTTGTCGGTGTGTGTGTGTGTGTTGTCGGTGTGTGTGTGTGTGTGTGTGTTGTCGGTGTGTGTGTGTGTTGTCGGTGTGTGTGTGTTGTGTGTGTGTGTGTTGTCGGTGTGTGTGTGTGTGTTGTCGGTGCGTGTGTGTGTGTGTTGTCGGTGTGTGTGTGTGTGTGTTCTCGGTGTGTGTGTGTTGTCGGTGTGTCTGTGTGTGTGTGTTGTCGGTGTGTTTGTGTGTGTGTGTTGTCGGTGTGTGTGTGTGTGTGTTGTCGGTGTGTGTGTGTGTGTTGTGTGTGTGTGTGTGTGTTGTCGGTGTGTGTGTGTGTGTGTGTTGTCGGTGTGTGTGTGTGTGTGTGTTGTCGGTGTGTGTGTGTGTGTGTTGTCGGTGTGTGTGTGTGTTGTCGGTGTGTGTGTGTGTGTGTGTTGTCAGTGTGTGTGTGTGTGTTGTCGGTGTGTGTGTGTGTGTGTTGTCGGTGTGTGTGTGTGTCTGTGTTGTCGGTGTGTGTGTGTTGTCGGTGTGTGTGTGTGTGTGTTGTCGGTGTGTGTTTGTGTGTGTTGTCGGTGTGTGTGTGTGTGTTGTGTGTGTGTGTGTTGTCAGTGTGTGTGTGTGTGTGTGTTGTCGGTGTGTGTGTGTGTGTGTGTTGTCGGTGTGTGTGTGTGTTGTCGGTGTGTGTGTGTGTGTGTGTTGTCGGTGTGTGTGTGTGTTGTCGGTGTGTTTGTGTGTTGCTGGTGTTTGTGTGTGTGTGTGTTGTCTGTGTGTGTGTGTGTGTTGTCGGTGTGTGTGTGTGTGTTGTCGGTGTGTGTGTGTGTGTTGTCGGGTGTGTGTGTGTTGTCGGTGTGTGTGTGTGTGTTGTCGGTGTTGTGTGTGTGTGTGTTGTCGGTGTGTGTGTGTTGTCGGTGTGTGTGTGTGTGTGTTGTCGGTGTGTGTGTGTTGTCGGTGTGTGTGTGTGTGTGTGTTGTCGGTGTGTGTGTGTGTGTGTTGTCGGTGTGTGTGTGTGTGTGTTGTCAGTGTGTGTGTGTGTGTGTGTTGTCGGTGTGTGTGTGTGTGTTGTCTGTGTGTGTGTGTGTGTTGTGTGTGTGTGTGTTGTCGGTGTGTGTGTGTGTTGTCGGTGTGTGTGTGTGTTGTCGGTGTGTGTGTGTATGTGTTGTCGGTGTGTGTGTGTGTGTTGTCGGTGTGTGTGTCTGTGTGTGTGTTGTCGGTGTGTGTGTTTGTTTGTTGTCGGTGTGTGTGTGTTGTCGGTGTGTGTGTGTGTGTGTTGTCGGTGTGTTGTCGGTGTGTGTGTGTGTGTGTGTGGTCGGTGTGTGTGTGTGTGTTGTCGGTGTGTGTGTGTGTGTGTTGTCGGTGTGTGTGTGTGTGTGTTGTCGGTGTGTGTGTGTGTGTTGTCGGTGTGTGTGTGTGTGTGTTGTGTGTGTGTGTGTTGTCGGTGCGTGTGTGTGTGTGTGCTGTCGGTGTGTGTGTGTGTGTTGTCTGTGTGTGTGTGTTGTCGGTGTGTGTGTGTGTTGTCGGTGTGTGTGTGTGTGTGTTGTCGGTGTGTGTGTGTGTGTGTGTGTTGTCAGTGTGTGTCTGTGTGTTATCGGTGTGTGTGATAGTGTGTGTGTTGTCGGTGTGTGTGTGTGTGTTGTCGGTGTGTGTGTGTGTGTGTTTTGTCGGTGTGTGTGTGTGTGTTGTCGGTGTGTGTGTGTGTGTGTTGTGTGTGTGTGTGTTGTCGGTGCGTGTGTGTGTGTGTGCTGTCGGTGTGTGTGTGTGTTGTCTGTGTGTGTGTGTTGTCGGTGTGTGTGTGTGTTGTCGGTGTGTGTGTGTTGTCTGTGTGTGTGTGTGTGTGTGTGGTCGGTGTGTGTGTGTGTGTTGTCGGTGTGTGTGTGTGTGTTGTCGGTGTGTGTGTGTGTGTGTTGTCGGTGTGTGTGTGTGTGTGTTGTCGGTGTGTGTGTGTGTGTGTTGTGTGTGTGTGTGTTGTCGGTGCGTGTGTGTGTGCTGTCGGTGTGTGTGTGTGTGTTGTCTGTGTGTGTGTGTTGTCGGTGTGTGTGTGTGTTGTCGGTGTGTGTGTGTGTGTGTTGTCGGTGTGTGTGTGTGTGTGTGTGTTGTCAGTGTGTGTCTGTGTGTTATCGGTGTGTGTGATAGTGTGTGTGTTGTCGGTGTGTGTGTGTGTGTTGTCGGTGTGTGTGTATGTGTTGTCTGTGTGTGTGTGTTGTCTGTGTGTGTGTGTGTGTTGTCGGTGTGTGTGTGTGTGTTGTCGGTGTGTGTGTGTGTGTTGTCGGTGTGTGTGTGTGTGTGTTGTCGGTGTGTGTGTGTGTGTGTGTGTGTGTTGTCGGTGTGTGTGTGTGTGTGTTGTCGGTGTGTGTGTGTGTGTGTGTTGTCGGTGTGTGTGTGTGTAGTCGGTGTGTGTGTGTGTGTGTGTGTGTGTGTGTGTTGTCGGTGTGTGTGTGTGTGTGTTGTCGGTGTGTGTGTGTGTGTGTTGTCGGTGTGTGTGTGTGTGTGTTGTGTGTGTGTGTGTTGTCGGTGCGTGTGTGTGTGTGTGCTGTCGGTGTGTGTGTGTGTTGTCTGTGTGTGTGTGTTGTCGGTGTGTGTGTGTGTTGTCGGTGTGTGTGTGTGTGTGTTGTCGGTGTGTGTGTGTGTGTGTGTGTTGTCAGTGTGTGTCTGTGTGTTATCGGTGTGTGTGATAGTGTGTGTGTTGTCGGTGTGTGTGTGTGTTGTCGGTGTGTGTGTATGTGTTGTCTGTGTGTGTGTGTTGTCTGTGTGTGTGTGTGTGTGTGTGGTCGGTGTGTGTGTGTGTGTTGTCGGTGTGTGTGTGTGTGTGTTGTCGGTGTGTGTGTGTGTGTGTTGTCGGTGTGTGTGTGTGTGTTGTCGGTGTGTGTGTGTGTGTGTTGTGTGTGTGTGTGTTGTCGGTGCGTGTGTGTGTGTGTGCTGTCGGTGTGTGTGTGTGTGTTGTCTGTGTGTGTGTGTTGTCGGTGTGTGTGTGTGTTGTCGGTGTGTGTGTGTGTGTGTTGTCGGTGTGTGTGTGTGTGTGTGTGTTGTCAGTGTGTGTCTGTGTGTTATCGGTGTGTGTGATAGTGTGTGTGTTGTCGGTGTGTGTGTGTGTGTTGTCGGTGTGTGTGTATGTGTTGTCTGTGTGTGTGTGTTGTCTGTGTGTGTGTGTGTGTTGTCGGTGTGTGTGTGTGTGTTGTCGGTGTGTGTGTGTGTGTTGTCGGTGTGTGTGTGTGTGTGTTGTCTGTGTGTGTGTGTGTGTGTGTGTTGTCGGTGTGTGTGTGTGTGTGTTGTCGGTGTGTGTGTGTGTGTGTGTTGTCGGTGTGTGTGTGTGTAGTCGGTGTGTGTGTGTGTGTGTGTGTGTGTGTTGTCGGTGTGTGTGTGTGTGTGTTGTCGGTGTGTGTGTGTGTGTGTGTTGTCGGTGTGTGTGTGTGTTGTCGGTGTGTGTGTGTTGTGTGTGTGTGTGTTGTCGGTGTGTGTGTGTGTTGTCGGTGTGTGTGTGTGTTGTCGGTGTGTGTGTGTGTGTGTTGTCGGTATGTGTGTGTGTGTTGTGTGTGTGTGTTGTCGTTGCGTGTGTGTTGTCGGTGTGTGTGTGTGTGTGTGTGTTGTCGGTGTGTGTGTGTTGTCGGTGTATGTGTGTGTGTGTGTTGTCGGTGTGTGTGTGTGTGTGTGTTGTCGGTGTGTGTGTGTGTGTTATCAGTGTGTGTGTGTGTGTGTTGTCGGTGTGTGTGTGTGTGTGTGTTGTCGGTGTGTGTGTGTGTTGTCGGTGTGTTTGTGTGTTGCTGGTGTTTGTGTGTGTGTGTGTTGTCGGTGTGTGTGTGTGTGTTGTCGGTGTGTGTGTGTGTGTTGTCGGTGTGTGTGTGTGTGTTGTCGGGTGTGTGTGTGTTGTCGGTGTGTGTGTGTGTGTTGTCGGTGTTGTGTGTGTGTGTGTTGTCGGTGTGTGTGTGTTGTCGGTGTGTGTGTGTGTGTGTTGTCGGTGTGTGTGTGTTGTCGGTGTGTGTGTGTGTGTGTGTTGTCGGTGTGTGTGTGTGTGTGTTGTCGGTGTGTGTGTGTGTGTTGTCGGTGTGTGTGTGTGTGTGTGTGTTGTCGGTGTGTGTGTGTGTTGTCGGTGTGTGTGTGTTGTGTGTGTGTGTGTTGTCGGTGTGTGTGTGTGTGTTGTCGGTGCGTGTGTGTGTGTGTTGTCGGTGTGTGTGTGTGTGTGTTCTCGGTGTGTGTGTGTTGTCGGTGTGTCTGTGTGTGTGTGTTGTCGGTGTGTTTGTGTGTGTGTGTTGTCGGTGTGTGTGTGTGTGTGTTGTCGGTGTGTGTGTGTGTGTTGTGTGTGTGTGTGTGTGTTGTCGGTGTGTGTGTGTGTGTGTGTTGTCGGTGTGTGTGTGTGTGTGTGTTGTCGGTGTGTGTGTGTGTGTGTTGTCGGTGTGTGTGTGTGTTGTCGGTGTGTGTGTGTGTGTGTGTTGTCAGTGTGTGTGTGTGTGTTGTCGGTGTGTGTGTGTGTGTGTTGTCGGTGTGTGTGTGTGTCTGTGTTGTCGGTGTGTGTGTGTTGTCGGTGTGTGTGTGTGTGTGTTGTCGGTGTGTGTTTGTGTGTGTTGTCGGTGTGTGTGTGTGTGTTGTGTGTGTGTGTGTTGTCAGTGTGTGTGTGTGTGTGTGTTGTCGGTGTGTGTGTGTGTGTGTGTTGTCGGTGTGTGTGTGTGTTGTCGGTGTGTGTGTGTGTGTGTGTTGTCGGTGTGTGTGTGTGTTGTCGGTGTGTTTGTGTGTTGCTGGTGTTTGTGTGTGTGTGTGTTGTCTGTGTGTGTGTGTGTGTTGTCGGTGTGTGTGTGTGTGTTGTCGGTGTGTGTGTGTGTGTTGTCGGGTGTGTGTGTGTTGTCGGTGTGTGTGTGTGTGTTGTCGGTGTTGTGTGTGTGTGTGTTGTCGGTGTGTGTGTGTTGTCGGTGTGTGTGTGTGTGTGTTGTCGGTGTGTGTGTGTTGTCGGTGTGTGTGTGTGTGTGTGTTGTCGGTGTGTGTGTGTGTGTGTTGTCGGTGTGTGTGTGTGTGTGTTGTCAGTGTGTGTGTGTGTGTGTGTTGTCGGTGTGTGTGTGTGTGTTGTCTGTGTGTGTGTGTGTGTTGTGTGTGTGTGTGTTGTCGGTGTGTGTGTGTGTTGTCGGTGTGTGTGTGTGTTGTCGGTGTGTGTGTGTATGTGTTGTCGGTGTGTGTGTGTGTGTTGTCGGTGTGTGTGTCTGTGTGTGTGTTGTCGGTGTGTGTGTTTGTTTGTTGTCGGTGTGTGTGTGTTGTCGGTGTGTGTGTGTGTGTGTTGTCGGTGTGTTGTCGGTGTGTGTGTGTGTGTGTGTGTGGTCGGTGTGTGTGTGTGTGTTGTCGGTGTGTGTGTGTGTGTGTTGTCGGTGTGTGTGTGTGTGTGTTGTCGGTGTGTGTGTGTGTGTTGTCGGTGTGTGTGTGTGTGTGTTGTGTGTGTGTGTGTTGTCGGTGCGTGTGTGTGTGTGTGCTGTCGGTGTGTGTGTGTGTGTTGTCTGTGTGTGTGTGTTGTCGGTGTGTGTGTGTGTTGTCGGTGTGTGTGTGTGTGTGTTGTCGGTGTGTGTGTGTGTGTGTGTGTTGTCAGTGTGTGTCTGTGTGTTATCGGTGTGTGTGATAGTGTGTGTGTTGTCGGTGTGTGTGTGTGTGTTGTCGGTGTGTGTGTGTGTGTGTTTTGTCGGTGTGTGTGTGTGTGTTGTCGGTGTGTGTGTGTGTGTGTTGTGTGTGTGTGTGTTGTCGGTGCGTGTGTGTGTGTGTGCTGTCGGTGTGTGTGTGTGTTGTCTGTGTGTGTGTGTTGTCGGTGTGTGTGTGTGTTGTCGGTGTGTGTGTGTTGTCTGTGTGTGTGTGTGTGTGTGTGGTCGGTGTGTGTGTGTGTGTTGTCGGTGTGTGTGTGTGTGTTGTCGGTGTGTGTGTGTGTGTGTTGTCGGTGTGTGTGTGTGTGTGTTGTCGGTGTGTGTGTGTGTGTGTTGTGTGTGTGTGTGTTGTCGGTGCGTGTGTGTGTGTGTGCTGTCGGTGTGTGTGTGTGTGTTGTCTGTGTGTGTGTGTTGTCGGTGTGTGTGTGTGTTGTCGGTGTGTGTGTGTGTGTGTTGTCGGTGTGTGTGTGTGTGTGTGTGTTGTCAGTGTGTGTCTGTGTGTTATCGGTGTGTGTGATAGTGTGTGTGTTGTCGGTGTGTGTGTGTGTGTTGTCGGTGTGTGTGTATGTGTTGTCTGTGTGTGTGTGTTGTCTGTGTGTGTGTGTGTGTTGTCGGTGTGTGTGTGTTGTCGGTGTGTGTGTGTGTGTTGTCGGTGTGTGTGTGTGTGTGTTGTCGGTGTGTGTGTGTGTGTGTGTGTGTGTTGTCGGTGTGTGTGTGTGTGTGTTGTCGGTGTGTGTGTGTGTGTGTGTTGTCGGTGTGTGTGTGTGTAGTCGGTGTGTGTGTGTGTGTGTGTGTGTGTGTGTGTGTGTTGTCGGTGTGTGTGTGTGTGTGTTGTCGGTGTGTGTGTGTGTGTGTTGTCGGTGTGTGTGTGTGTGTGTTGTGTGTGTGTGTGTTGTCGGTGCGTGTGTGTGTGTGTGCTGTCGGTGTGTGTGTGTGTGTTGTCTGTGTGTGTGTGTTGTCGGTGTGTGTGTGTGTTGTCGGTGTGTGTGTGTGTGTGTTGTCGGTGTGTGTGTGTGTGTGTGTGTTGTCAGTGTGTGTCTGTGTGTTATCGGTGTGTGTGATAGTGTGTGTGTTGTCGGTGTGTGTGTGTGTGTTGTCGGTGTGTGTGTATGTGTTGTCTGTGTGTGTGTGTTGTCTGTGTGTGTGTGTGTGTGTGTGGTCGGTGTGTGTGTGTGTGTTGTCGGTGTGTGTGTGTGTGTGTTGTCGGTGTGTGTGTGTGTGTGTTGTCGGTGTGTGTGTGTGTGTTGTCGGTGTGTGTGTGTGTGTGTTGTGTGTGTGTGTGTTGTCGGTGCGTGTGTGTGTGTGTGCTGTCGGTGTGTGTGTGTGTGTTGTCTGTGTGTGTGTGTTGTCGGTGTGTGTGTGTGTTGTCGGTGTGTGTGTGTGTGTTGTCGGTGTGTGTGTGTGTGTGTGTGTTGTCAGTGTGTGTCTGTGTGTTATCGGTGTGTGTGATAGTGTGTGTGTTGTCGGTGTGTGTGTGTGTGTTGTCGGTGTGTGTGTATGTGTTGTCTGTGTGTGTGTGTTGTCTGTGTGTGTGTGTGTGTTGTCGGTGTGTGTGTGTGTGTTGTCGGTGTGTGTGTGTGTGTTGTCGGTGTGTGTGTGTGTGTGTTGTCTGTGTGTGTGTGTGTGTGTGTGTTGTCGGTGTGTGTGTGTGTGTGTTGTCGGTGTGTGTGTGTGTGTGTGTTGTCGGTGTGTGTGTGTGTAGTCGGTGTGTGTGTGTGTGTGTGTGTGTGTGTTGTCGGTGTGTGTGTGTGTGTGTTGTCGGTGTGTGTGTGTGTGTGTGTTGTCGGTGTGTGTGTGTGTTGTCGGTGTGTGTGTGTTGTGTGTGTGTGTGTTGTCGGTGTGTGTGTGTGTTGTCGGTGTGTGTGTGTGTTGTCGGTGTGTGTGTGTGTGTGTTGTCGGTATGTGTGTGTGTGTTGTGTGTGTGTGTTGTCGTTGCGTGTGTGTTGTCGGTGTGTGTGTGTGTGTGTGTGTTGTCGGTGTGTGTGTGTTGTCGGTGTATGTGTGTGTGTGTGTTGTCGGTGTGTGTGTGTGTGTGTGTTGTCGGTGTGTGTGTGTGTGTTATCAGTGTGTGTGTGTGTGTGTTGTCGGTGTGTGTGTGTTTGTGTGTTGTCGGTGTGTGTGTGTGTGTGTTGTCGGTGTGTTGTCGGTGTGTGTGTGTATGTGTTGTCGGTGTGTGTGTGTGTGTTGTCGGTGTGTGTGTGTGTGTGTGTGTGTGTGTGTTGTCGGTGTGTGTGTGTGTGTTGTCGGTGTGTGTGTTTGTGTGTTGTCGGTGTGTGTGTGTTGTCGGTGTGTGTGTGTGTGTGTTGTCGGTGTGTTGTCGGTGTGTGTGTGTGTGTGTTGTCGGTGTGTGTGTGTGTGTGTTGTCGGTGTGTGTGTGTGTGTGTTGTCGGTGTGTTTGTGTGTGTGTTGTCGGTGTGTGTGTGTGTTGTCGGTGTGTGTGTGTGTTGTGTGTGTGTGTGTTGTCGGTGTGTGTGTGTGTGTGTGCTGTCGGTGTGTGTGTGTGTGTTGTCTGTGTGTGTGTGTTGTCGGTGTGTGTGTGTGTGTGTGTGTGTGTTGTCGGTGTGTGTGTGTGTGTGTTGTCGGTGTGTGTGTGTGTGTGTGTGTGTTTTGTCAGTGTGTGTCTGTGTGTTATCGGTGTGTGTGTGTGTGTGTGTTGTCGGTGTGTGTGTGTGTGTTGTCGGTGTGTGTGTATGTGTTGTCTGTGTGTGTGTGTTGTCTGTGTGTGTGTGTGTGTTGTCGGTGTGTGTGTGTGTGTTGTCGGTGTGTGTGTGTGTGTTGTCGGTGTGTGTGTGTGTGTTGTCGGTGTGTGTGTGTGTGTTGTGTGTGTGTGTGTTGTCGGTGTGTGTGTGTGTGTGTGTGTTGTCGGTGTGTGTGTGTGTGTGTGTGTGTGTGTTGTCGGTGTGTGTGTGTTATCGGTGTGTGTGTGTGTGTGTGTTGTCGGTGTGTGTGTGTGTGTGTTGTCGGTGTGTGTGTGTGTGTGTTGTCAGTGTGTGTGTGTGTGTGTGTGTTGTCGGTGTGTGTGTGTGTGTGTTGTCGGTGTGTGTGTGTGTGTGTGTGTTGTCGGTGTGTGTGTGTGTAGTCGGTGTGTGTGTGTGTGTGTGTGTGTGTTGTCGGTGTGTGTGTGTGTGTGTTGTCGGTGTGTGTGTGTGTGTGTGTTGTCGGTCTGTGTGTGTGTTGTCGGTGTGTGTGTGTTGTGTGTGTGTGTGTGTTGTCGGTGTGTGTGTGTGTTGTCGGTGTGTGTGTGTGTGTGTTGTCGGTGTGTGTGTGTGTGTTGAGTGTGTGTGTTGTCGTTGCGTGTGTGTTGTCGGTGTGTGTGTGTGTGTGTGTGTGTGTGTTGTCGGTGTGTGTGTGTTGTCGGTGTATGTGTGTGTGTGTGTTGTCGGTGTGTGTGTGTGTGTGTGTTGTCGGTGTGTGTGTGTGTGTTGTCAGTGTGTGTGTGTGTGTGTTGTCGGTGTGTGTGTGTTTGTGTGTTGTCGGTGTGTGTGTGTGTGTTGTCGGTGTGTGTGTGTGTTGTCGGTGTGTGTGTGTGTTGTCGGTGTGTGTGTGTTGTCGGTGTGTGTGTGTGTGTTGTCGGTGTGTGTGTGTGTGTGTTGTCGGTGTGTGTGTCTGTGTTGTTGGTGTGTGTGTGTGTGTGTTGTCGGTGTGTGTGTTGTGTGTGTGTGTGTTGTCGGTGTGTGTGTGTGTGTGTTGTCGGTGTGTGTGTGTGTTGTCGGTGTGTGTGTGTTGTCGGTGTGTGTGTGTGTTGTCGGTGTGTGTGTGTGTGTTGTCGGTGTGTGTGTGTGTTGTCAGTGTGTGTGTGTGTGTGTGTGTGTTGTCGGTGTGTGTGTGTGTGTGTTGTCGGTGTGTGTGTGTGTGTGTTGTCGGTGTGTGTGTGTGTAGTCGGTGTGTGTGTGTGTGTGTGTTGTCGGTGTGTGTGTGTGTGTTGTCTGTGTGTGTGTGTGTGTTGTGTGTGTGTGTGTTGTCGGTGTGTGTGTGTGTGTGTGTTGTCGGTGTGTGTGTGTGTAGTCGGTGTGTGTGTGTGTGTGTGTGTGTGTGTGTCGGTGTGTGTGTGTGTGTGTTGTCGGTGTGTGTGTGTGTGTGTGTTGTCGGTCTGTGTGTGTGTTGTCGGTGTGTGTGTGTTGTGTGTGTGTGTGTGTTGTCGGTGTGTGTGTGTGTTGTCGGTGTGTGTGTGTGTGTGTTGTCGGTGTGTGTGTGTGTGTTGAGTGTGTGTGTTGTCGTTGCGTGTGTGTTGTCGGTGTGTGTGTGTGTGTGTGTGTGTGTGTTGTCGGTGTGTGTGTGTTGTCGGTGTATGTGTGTGTGTGTTGTCGGTGTGTGTGTGTGTGTGTGTTGTCGGTGTGTGTGTGTGTGTTGTCGGTGTGTGTGTGTGTTGTCGGTGTGTGTGTGTGTGTGTGTTGTCGGTGTGTGTGTGTGTTGTCGGTGTGTTTGTGTGTTGCTGGTGTTTGTGTGTGTGTGTGTTGTCTGTGTGTGTGTGTGTGTTGTCGCTGTGTGTGTGTGTGTTGTCGGTGTGTGTGTGTGTGTTGTCGGGTGTGTGTGTGTTGTCGGTGTGTGTGTGTGTGTTGTCGGTGTTGTGTGTGTGTGTGTTGTCGGTGTGTGTGTGTTGTCGGTGTGTGTGTGTGTGTGTTGTCGGTGTGTGTGTGTTGTCGGTGTGTGTGTGTGTGTGTGTTGTCGGTGTGTGTGTGTGTGTGTTGTCGGTGTGTGTGTGTGTGTGTTGTCAGTGTGTGTGTGTGTGTGTGTTGTCGGTGTGTGTGTGTGTGTTGTCTGTGTGTGTGTGTGTGTTGTGTGTGTGTGTGTTGTCGGTGTGTGTGTGTGTTGTCGGTGTGTGTGTGTGTTGTCGGTGTGTGTGTGTATGTGTTGTCGGTGTGTGTGTGTGTGTTGTCGGTGTGTGTGTCTGTGTGTGTGTTGTCGGTGTGTGTGTTTGTTTGTTGTCGGTGTGTGTGTGTTGTCGGTGTGTGTGTGTGTGTGTTGTCGGTGTGTTGTCGGTGTGTGTGTGTGTGTGTGTGGTCGGTGTGTGTGTGTGTGTTGTCGGTGTGTGTGTGTGTGTGTTGTCGGTGTGTGTGTGTGTGTGTTGTCGGTGTGTGTGTGTTGTCGGTGTGTGTGTGTGTGTTTTGTGTGTGTGTGTGTTGTCGGTGCGTGTGTGTGTGTGTGCTGTCGGTGTGTGTGTGTGTGTTGTCTGTGTGTGTGTGTTGTCGGTGTGTGTGTGTGTTGTCGGTGTGTGTGTGTGTGTGTTGTCGGTGTGTGTGTGTGTGTGTGTGTTGTCAGTGTGTGTCTGTGTGTTATCGGTGTGTGTGATAGTGTGTGTGTTGTCGGTGTGTGTGTGTGTGTTGTCGGTGTGTGTGTGTGTGTGTTTTGTCGGTGTGTGTGTGTGTGTTGTCGGTGTGTGTGTGTGTGTGTTGTGTGTGTGTGTGTTGTCGGTGCGTGTGTGTGTGTGTGTGCTGTCGGTGTGTGTGTGTGTGTTGTCTGTGTGTGTGTGTTGTCGGTGTGTGTGTGTGTTGTCGGTGTGTGTGTGTTGTCTGTGTGTGTGTGTGTGTGTGGTCGGTGTGTGTGTGTGTGTTGTCGGTGTGTGTGTGTGTGTTGTCGGTGTGTGTGTGTGTGTGTTGTCGGTGTGTGTGTGTGTGTGTTGTCGGTGTGTGTGTGTGTGTGTTGTGTGTGTGTGTGTTGTCGGTGCGTGTGTGTGTGTGTGCTGTCGGTGTGTGTGTGTGTGTTGTCTGTGTGTGTGTGTTGTCGGTGTGTGTGTGTGTTGTCGGTGTGTGTGTGTGTGTGTTGTCGGTGTGTGTGTGTGTGTGTGTGTTGTCAGTGTGTGTCTGTGTGTTATCGGTGTGTGTGATAGTGTGTGTGTTGTCGGTGTGTGTGTGTGTGTTGTCGGTGTGTGTGTATGTGTTGTCTGTGTGTGTGTGTTGTCTGTGTGTGTGTGTGTGTTGTCGGTGTGTGTGTGTGTGTTGTCGGTGTGTGTGTGTGTGTTGTCGGTGTGTGTGTGTGTGTGTTGTCGGTGTGTGTGTGTGTGTGTGTGTGTGTTGTCGGTGTGTGTGTGTGTGTGTTGTCGGTGTGTGTGTGTGTGTGTGTTGTCGGTGTGTGTGTGTGTAGTCGGTGTGTGTGTGTGTGTGTGTGTGTGTGTGTGTTGTCGGTGTGTGTGTGTGTGTGTTGTCGGTGTGTGTGTGTGTGTGTTGTCGGTGTGTGTGTGTGTGTGTTGTGTGTGTGTGTGTTGTCGGTGCGTGTGTGTGTGTGTGCTGTCGGTGTGTGTGTGTGTGTTGTCTGTGTGTGTGTGTTGTCGGTGTGTGTGTGTGTTGTCGGTGTGTGTGTGTGTGTGTTGTCGGTGTGTGTGTGTGTGTGTGTGTTGTCAGTGTGTGTCTGTGTGTTATCGGTGTGTGTGATAGTGTGTGTGTTGTCGGTGTGTGTGTGTGTGTTGTCGGTGTGTGTGTATGTGTTGTCTGTGTGTGTGTGTTGTCTGTGTGTGTGTGTGTGTGTGTGGTCGGTGTGTGTGTGTGTGTTGTCGGTGTGTGTGTGTGTGTGTTGTCGGTGTGTGTGTGTGTGTGTTGTCGGTGTGTGTGTGTGTGTTGTCGGTGTGTGTGTGTGTGTGTTGTGTGTGTGTGTGTTGTCGGTGCGTGTGTGTGTGTGTGCTGTCGGTGTGTGTGTGTGTGTTGTCTGTGTGTGTGTGTTGTCGGTGTGTGTGTGTGTTGTCGGTGTGTGTGTGTGTGTGTTGTCGGTGTGTGTGTGTGTGTGTGTGTTGTCAGTGTGTGTCTGTGTGTTATCGGTGTGTGTGATAGTGTGTGTGTTGTCGGTGTGTGTGTGTGTGTTGTCGGTGTGTGTGTATGTGTTGTCTGTGTGTGTGTGTTGTCTGTGTGTGTGTGTGTGTTGTCGGTGTGTGTGTGTGTTGTCGGTGTGTGTGTGTGTGTTGTCGGTGTGTGTGTGTGTGTGTTGTCTGTGTGTGTGTGTGTGTGTGTGTTGTCGGTGTGTGTGTGTGTGTGTTGTCGGTGTGTGTGTGTGTGTGTGTTGTCGGTGTGTGTGTGTGTAGTCGGTGTGTGTGTGTGTGTGTGTGTGTGTGTTGTCGGTGTGTGTGTGTGTTGTCGGTGTGTGTGTGTGTGTGTGTTGTCGGTGTGTGTGTGTGTTGTCGGTGTGTGTGTGTTGTGTGTGTGTGTGTTGTCGGTGTGTGTGTGTGTTGTCGGTGTGTGTGTGTGTTGTCGGTGTGTGTGTGTGTGTGTTGTCGGTATGTGTGTGTGTGTTGTGTGTGTGTGTTGTCGTTGCGTGTGTGTTGTCGGTGTGTGTGTGTGTGTGTGTGTTGTCGGTGTGTGTGTGTTGTCGGTGTATGTGTGTGTGTGTGTTGTCGGTGTGTGTGTGTGTGTGTGTTGTCGGTGTGTGTGTGTGTGTTATCAGTGTGTGTGTGTGTGTGTTGTCGGTGTGTGTGTGTTTGTGTGTTGTCGGTGTGTGTGTGTGTGTTGTCGGTGTGTGTGTGTGTGTGTTGTCGGTGTGTGTGTGTTGTCGGTGTGTGTGTGTGTGTGTTGTCGGTGTGTTGTCGGTGTGTGTGTGTATGTGTTGTCGGTGTGTGTGTGTGTGTTGTCGGTGTGTGTGTGTGTGTGTGTGTGTGTGTTGTCGGTGTGTGTGTGTGTGTTGTCGGTGTGTGTGTTTGTGTGTTGTCGGTGTGTGTGTGTTGTCGGTGTGTGTGTGTGTGTTGTCGGTGTGTTGTCGGTGTGTGTGTGTGTGTGTTGTCGGTGTGTGTGTGTGTGTGTTGTCGGTGTGTGTGTGTGTGTGTTGTCGGTGTGTTTGTGTGTGTGTTGTCGGTGTGTGTGTGTGTTGTCGGTGTGTGTGTGTGTTGTGTGTGTGTGTGTTGTCGGTGTGTGTGTGTGTGTGTGCTGTCGGTGTGTGTGTGTGTGTTGTCTGTGTGTGTGTGTTGTCGGTGTGTGTGTGTGTGTGTGTGTGTGTTGTCGGTGTGTGTGTGTGTGTGTTGTCGGTGTGTGTGTGTGTGTGTGTGTGTTGTCAGTGTGTGTCTGTGTGTTATCGGTGTGTGTGTGTGTGTGTGTTGTCGGTGTGTGTGTGTGTGTTGTCGGTGTGTGTGTATGTGTTGTCTGTGTGTGTGTTGTCTGTGTGTGTGTGTGTGTTGTCGGTGTGTGTGTGTGTGTTGTCGGTGTGTGTGTGTGTGTTGTCGGTGTGTGTGTGTGTTGTCGGTGTGTGTGTGTGTGTTGTGTGTGTGTGTGTTGTCGGTGTGTGTGTGTGTGTGTGTGTTGTCGGTGTGTGTGTGTGTGTGTGTGTGTGTGTTGTCGGTGTGTGTGTGTTATCGGTGTGTGTGTGTGTGTGTGTTGTCGGTGTGTGTGTGTGTGTTGTCGGTGTGTGTGTGTGTGTGTTGTCAGTGTGTGTGTGTGTGTGTGTTGTCGGTGTGTGTGTGTGTGTTGTCGGTGTGTGTGTGTGTGTGTTGTCGGTGTGTGTGTGTGTGTGTGTGTTGTCGGTGTGTGTGTGTGTAGTCGGTGTGTGTGTGTGTGTGTGTGTGTGTTGTCGGTGTGTGTGTGTGTGTGTTGTCGGTGTGTGTGTGTGTGTGTGTTGTCGGTCTGTGTGTGTGTTGTCGGTGTGTGTGTGTTGTGTGTGTGTGTGTGTTGTCGGTGTGTGTGTGTGTTGTCGGTGTGTGTGTGTGTGTGTTGTCGGTGTGTGTGTGTGTGTTGAGTGTGTGTGTTGTCGTTGCGTGTGTGTTGTCGGTGTGTGTGTGTGTGTGTGTGTGTTGTCGGTGTGTGTGTGTTGTCGGTGTATGTGTGTGTGTGTGTTGTCGGTGTGTGTGTGTGTGTGTGTTGTCGGTGTGTGTGTGTGTGTTGTCAGTGTGTGTGTGTGTGTGTTGTCGGTGTGTGTGTGTTTGTGTGTTGTCGGTGTGTGTGTGTGTGTTGTCGGTGTGTGTGTGTGTTGTCGGTGTGTGTGTGTGTTGTCGGTGTGTGTGTGTTGTCGGTGTGTGTGTGTGTGTTGTCGGTGTGTGTGTGTGTGTGTTGTCGGTGTGTGTGTCTGTGTTGTTGGTGTGTGTGTGTGTGTGTTGTCGGTGTGTGTGTTGTGTGTGTGTGTGTTGTCGGTGTGTGTGTGTGTGTGTTGTCGGTGTGTGTGTGTGTTGTCGGTGTGTGTGTGTTGTCGGTGTGTGTGTGTGTTGTCGGTGTGTGTGTGTGTGTTGTCGGTGTGTGTGTGTGTTGTCAGTGTGTGTGTGTGTGTGTGTGTGTTGTCGGTGTGTGTGTGTGTGTGTTGTCGGTGTGTGTGTGTGTGTGTTGTCGGTGTGTGTGTGTGTAGTCGGTGTGTGTGTGTGTGTGTGTTGTCGGTGTGTGTGTGTGTGTTGTCTGTGTGTGTGTGTGTGTTGTGTGTGTGTGTGTTGTCGGTGTGTGTGTGTGTGTGTGTTGTCGGTGTGTGTGTGTGTAGTCGGTGTGTGTGTGTGTGTGTGTGTGTGTTGTCGGTGTGTGTGTGTGTGTGTTGTCGGTGTGTGTGTGTGTGTGTGTTGTCGGTCTGTGTGTGTGTTGTCGGTGTGTGTGTGTTGTGTGTGTGTGTGTGTTGTCGGTGTGTGTGTGTGTTGTCGGTGTGTGTGTGTGTGTGTTGTCGGTGTGTGTGTGTGTGTTGAGTGTGTGTGTTGTCGTTGCGTGTGTGTTGTCGGTGTGTGTGTGTGTGTGTGTGTGTGTGTTGTCGGTGTGTGTGTGTTGTCGGTGTATGTGTGTGTGTGTGTTGTCGGTGTGTGTGTGTGTGTGTGTGTTGTCGGTGTGTGTGTGTGTGTTGGAAGTGTGTGTGTGTGTGTGTTGTCGGTGTGTGTGTGTTTGTGTGTTGTCGGTGTGTGTGTGTGTGTTGTCGGTGTGTGTGTGTGTTGTCGGTGTGTGTGTGTGTTGTCGGTGTGTGTGTGTTGTCGGTGTGTGTGTGTGTGTTGTCGGTGTGTGTGTGTGTGTGTTGTCGGTGTGTGTGTCTGTGTTGTTGGTGTGTGTGTGTGTGTGTTGTCGGTGTGTGTGTGTGTGTTGTGTGTGTGTGTGTTGTCGGTGTGTGTGTGTGTGTGTTGTCGGTGTGTGTGTGTGTTGTCGGTGTGTGTGTGTTGTCGGTGTGTGTGTGTGTTGTCGGTGTGTGTGTGTGTGTTGTCGGTGTGTGTGTGTGTTGTCAGTGTGTGTGTGTGTGTGTGTGTTGTCGGTGTGTGTGTGTGTTGTCGGTGTGTGTGTGTGTGTGTTGTCGGTGTGTGTGTGTGTGTGTTGTCGGTGTGTGTGTGTGTAGTCGGTGTGTGTGTGTGTGTGTGTTGTCGGTGTGTGTGTGTGTGTTGTCTGTGTGTGTGTGTGTGTTGTGTGTGTGTGTGTTGTCGGTGTGTGTGTGTGTTGTCGTTGTGTGTGTGTGTGTGTTGTCGGTGTGTGTGTGTATGTGTTGTCGGTGTGTGTGTGTGTGTTGTCGGTGTGTGTGTCTGTTTGTGTGTGTGTGTTCTCGGTGTGTGTGTTTGTGTGTTGTCGGTGTGTGTGTGTTGTCGGTGTGTGTGTGTGTGTGTTGTCGGTGTGTTGTCGGTGTGTGTGTGTATGTGTTGTCGGTGTGTGTGTGTGTGTTGTCGGTGTGTGTGTCTGTGTGTGTGTGTGTTGTCGGTGTGTGTGTTTGTTTGTTGTCGGTGTGTGTGTGTTGTCGGTGTGTGTGTGTGTGTGTTGTCGGTGTGTTGTCGGTGTGTGTGTGTGTGTGTGTGTGGTCGGTGTGTGTGTGTGTGTTGTCGGTGTGTGTGTGTGTGTGTTGTCGGTGTGTGTGTGTGTTGTCGGTGTGTGTGTGTGTGTTGTCGGTGTGTGTGTGTGTGTGTTGTGTGTGTTTGTGTTGTCGGTGCGTGTGTGTGTGTGTGCTGTCGGTGTGTGTGTGTGTGTTGTCTGTGTGTGTGTGTGTTGTCGGTGTGTGTGTGTGTTGTCGGTGTGTGTGTGTGTGTGTTGTCGGTGTGTGTGTGTGTGTGTGTGTTGTCAGTGTGTGTCTGTGTGTTATCGGTGTGTGTGTGTGTGTGTGTGTTGTCGGTGTGTGTGTGTGTGTTGTCGGTGTGTGTGTATGTGTTGTCTGTGTGTGTGTGTTGTCTGTGTGTGTGTGTGTGTTGTCGGTGTGTGTGTGTGTGTTGTCGGTGTGTGTGTGTGTGTTGTCGGTGTGTGTGTGTGTGTGTTGTCGGTGTGTGTGTGTGTGTGTGTTGTCGGTGTGTGTGTGTGTGTGTTGTCGGTGTGTGTGTGTGTGTGTTGTCGGTGTGTGTGTGTGTAGTCGGTGTGTGTGTGTGTGTGTGTGTGTGTGTGTTGTCGGTCTGTGTGTGTGTGTGTTGTCGGTGTGTGTGTGTTGTCGGTGTGTGTGTGTGTGTGTTGTCGGTGTGTTGTCGGTGTGTGTGTGTATGTGTTGTCGGTGTGTGTGTGTGTGTTGTCGGTGTGTGTGTGTGTGTGTGTGTGTGTGTGTGTGTTGTCGGTGTGTGTGTTGTCGGTGTGTGTGTTTGTGTGTTGTCGGTGTGTGTGTGTTGTCGGTGTGTGTGTGTGTGTGTTGACGGTGTGTTGTCGGTGTGTGTGTGTGTGTGTTGTCGGTGTGTGTGTGTGTGTGTGTTGTCGGTGTGTGTGTGTGTGTGTTGTCGGTGTGTTTGTGTGTGTGTTGTCGGTGTGTGTGTGTGTGTTGTCGGTGTGTGTGTGTGTGTTGTGTGTGTGTGTGTTGTCGGTGTGTGTGTGTGTGTGTGCTGTCGGTGTGTGTGTGTGTGTTGTCTGTGTGTGTGTGTTGTCGGTGTGTGTGTGTGTGTGTGTGTTGTCGGTGTGTGTGTGTGTGTGTTGTCGGTGTGTGTGTGTGTGTGTGTGTGTTGTCAGTGTGTGTCTGTGTGTTATCGGTGTGTGTGTGTGTGTGTTGTCGGTGTGTGTGTCTGTGTTGTTGGTGTGTGTGTGTGTGTGTTGTCGGTGTGTGTGTGTGTGTTGTGTGTGTGTGTGTTGTCGGTGTGTGTGTGTGTGTGTTGTCGGTGTGTGTGTGTGTTGTCGGTGTGTGTGTGTTGTCGGTGTGTGTGTGTGTTGTCGGTGTGTGTGTGTGTGTTGTCGGTGTGTGTGTGTGTTGTCAGTGTGTGTGTGTGTGTGTGTGTTGTCGGTGTGTGTGTGTGTGTGTTGTCGGTGTGTGTGTGTGTGTGTTGTCGGTGTGTGTGTGTGTAGTCGGTGTGTGTGTGTGTGTGTGTTGTCGGTGTGTGTGTGTGTGTTGTCTGTGTGTGTGTGTGTGTTGTGTGTGTGTGTGTTGTCGGTGTGTGTGTGTGTGTGTGTGTTGTCGGTGTGTGTGTGTGTAGTCGGTGTGTGTGTGTGTGTGTGTGTGTGTTGTCGGTGTGTGTGTGTGTTGTCGGTGTGTGTGTGTGTGTGTGTTGTCGGTCTGTGTGTGTGTTGTCGGTGTGTGTGTGTTGTGTGTGTGTGTGTGTTGTCGGTGTGTGTGTGTGTTGTCGGTGTGTGTGTGTGTGTGTTGTCGGTGTGTGTGTGTGTGTTGAGTGTGTGTGTTGTCGTTGCGTGTGTGTTGTCGTTGTGTGTGTGTGTGTGTGTGTGTGTGTGTTGTCGGTGTGTGTGTGTTGTCGGTGTATGTGTGTGTGTGTGTTGTCGGTGTGTGTGTGTGTGTGTGTTGTCGGTGTGTGTGTGTGTGTTGTCAGTGTGTGTGTGTGTGTGTTGTCGGTGTGTGTGTGTGTGTTGTCGGTGTGTGTGTGTGTGTGTTGTCGGTGTGTGTGTCTGTGTTGTTGGTGTGTGTGTGTGTGTGTTGTCGGTGTGTGTGTGTGTGTTGTGTGTGTGTGTGTTGTCGGTGTGTGTGTGTGTGTGTTGTCGGTGTGTGTGTGTGTTGTCGGTGTGTGTGTGTTGTCGGTGTGTGTGTGTGTTGTCGGTGTGTGTGTGTGTGTTGTCGGTGTGTGTGTGTGTTGTCAGTGTGTGTGTGTGTGTGTGTGTTGTCGGTGTGTGTGTGTGTTGTCGGTGTGTGTGTGTGTGTGTTGTCGGTGTGTGTGTGTGTGTGTTGTCGGTGTGTGTGTGTGTAGTCGGTGTGTGTGTGTGTGTGTGTTGTCGGTGTGTGTGTGTGTGTTGTCTGTGTGTGTGTGTGTGTTGTGTGTGTGTGTGTTGTCGGTGTGTGTGTGTGTTGTCGTTGTGTGTGTGTGTGTGTTGTCGGTGTGTGTGTGTATGTGTTGTCGGTGTGTGTGTGTGTGTTGTCGGTGTGTGTGTCTGTTTGTGTGTGTGTGTTCTCGGTGTGTGTGTTTGTGTGTTGTCGGTGTGTGTGTGTTGTCGGTGTGTGTGTGTGTGTGTTGTCGGTGTGTTGTCGGTGTGTGTGTGTATGTGTTGTCGGTGTGTGTGTGTGTGTTGTCGGTGTGTGTGTCTGTGTGTGTGTGTGTTGTCGGTGTGTGTGTTTGTTTGTTGTCGGTGTGTGTGTGTTGTCGGTGTGTGTGTGTGTGTGTTGTCGGTGTGTTGTCGGTGTGTGTGTGTGTGTGTGTGTGGTCGGTGTGTGTGTGTGTGTTGTCGGTGTGTGTGTGTGTGTGTTGTCGGTGTGTGTGTGTGTTGTCGGTGTGTGTGTGTGTGTTGTCGGTGTGTGTGTGTGTGTGTTGTGTGTGTTTGTGTTGTCGGTGCGTGTGTGTGTGTGTGCTGTCGGTGTGTGTGTGTGTGTTGTCTGTGTGTGTGTGTGTTGTCGGTGTGTGTGTGTGTTGTCGGTGTGTGTGTGTGTGTGTTGTCGGTGTGTGTGTGTGTGTGTGTGTTGTCAGTGTGTGTCTGTGTGTTATCGGTGTGTGTGTGTGTGTGTGTGTTGTCGGTGTGTGTGTGTGTTGTCGGTGTGTGTGTATGTGTTGTCTGTGTGTGTGTGTTGTCTGTGTGTGTGTGTGTGTTGTCGGTGTGTGTGTGTGTGTTGTCGGTGTGTGTGTGTGTGTTGTCGGTGTGTGTGTGTGTGTGTTGTCGGTGTGTGTGTGTGTGTGTGTTGTCGGTGTGTGTGTGTGTGTGTTGTCGGTGTGTGTGTGTGTGTGTTGTCGGTGTGTGTGTGTGTAGTCGGTGTGTGTGTGTGTGTGTGTGTGTGTGTGTTGTCGGTCTGTGTGTGTGTGTGTTGTCGGTGTGTGTGTGTTGTCGGTGTGTGTGTGTGTGTGTTGTCGGTGTGTTGTCGGTGTGTGTGTGTATGTGTTGTCGGTGTGTGTGTGTGTGTTGTCGGTGTGTGTGTGTGTGTGTGTGTGTGTGTGTGTTGTCGGTGTGTGTGTTGTCGGTGTGTGTGTTTGTGTGTTGTCGGTGTGTGTGTGTTGTCGGTGTGTGTGTGTGTGTGTTGACGGTGTGTTGTCGGTGTGTGTGTGTGTGTGTTGTCGGTGTGTGTGTGTGTGTGTGTTGTCGGTGTGTGTGTGTGTGTGTTGTCGGTGTGTTTGTGTGTGTTGTCGGTGTGTGTGTGTGTGTTGTCGGTGTGTGTGTGTGTGTTGTCGGTGTGTGTGTGTGTGTGTTGTCGGTGTGTGTGTGTGTGTGTGTTGTCGGTGTGTGTGTGTGTGTGTTGTCGGTGTGTGTGTGTGTGTGTTGTCGGTGTGTGTGTGTGTAGTCGGTGTGTGTGTGTGTGTGTGTGTGTGTGTGTGTGTTGTCGGTGTGTGTGTGTGTGTGTTGTCGGTGTGTGTGTGTTGTCGGTGTGTGTGTGTGTGTGTTGTCGGTGTGTTGTCGGTGTGTGTGTGTATGTGTTGTCGGTGTGTGTGTGTTGTCGGTGTGTGTGTGTGTGTGTGTGTGTGTGTGTGTTGTCGGTGTGTGTGTTGTCGGTGTGTGTGTTTGTGTGTTGTCGGTGTGTGTGTGTTGTCGGTGTGTGTGTGTGTGTGTTGACGGTGTGTTGTCGGTGTGTGTGTGTGTGTGTTGTCGGTGTGTGTGTGTGTGTGTGTTGTCGGTGTGTGTGTGTGTGTGTTGTCGGTGTGTTTGTGTGTGTGTTGTCGGTGTGTGTGTGTGTGTTGTCGGTGTGTGTGTGTGTGTTGTGTGTGTGTGTGTTGTCGGTGTGTGTGTGTGTGTGTGCTGTCGGTGTGTGTGTGTGTGTTGTCTGTGTGTGTGTGTTGTCGGTGTGTGTGTGTGTGTGTGTGTTGTCGGTGTGTGTGTGTGTGTGTTGTCGGTGTGTGTGTGTGTGTGTGTGTGTTGTCAGTGTGTGTCTGTGTGTTATCGGTGTGTGTGTGTGTGTGTTGTCGGTGTGTGTGTCTGTGTTGTTGGTGTGTGTGTGTGTGTGTTGTCGGTGTGTGTGTGTGTGTTGTGTGTGTGTGTGTTGTCGGTGTGTGTGTGTGTGTGTTGTCGGTGTGTGTGTGTGTTGTCGGTGTGTGTGTGTTGTCGGTGTGTGTGTGTGTTGTCGGTGTGTGTGTGTGTGTTGTCGGTGTGTGTGTGTGTTGTCAGTGTGTGTGTGTGTGTGTGTGTTGTCGGTGTGTGTGTGTGTGTGTTGTCGGTGTGTGTGTGTGTGTGTTGTCGGTGTGTGTGTGTGTAGTCGGTGTGTGTGTGTGTGTGTGTTGTCGGTGTGTGTGTGTGTGTTGTCTGTGTGTGTGTGTGTGTTGTGTGTGTGTGTGTTGTCGGTGTGTGTGTGTGTGTGTGTGTTGTCGGTGTGTGTGTGTGTAGTCGGTGTGTGTGTGTGTGTGTGTGTGTGTTGTCAGTGTGTGTGTGTGTTGTCGGTGTGTGTGTGTGTGTGTGTTGTCGGTCTGTGTGTGTGTTGTCGGTGTGTGTGTGTTGTGTGTGTGTGTGTGTTGTCGGTGTGTGTGTGTGTTGTCGGTGTGTGTGTGTGTGTGTTGTCGGTGTGTGTGTGTGTGTTGAGTGTGTGTGTTGTCGTTGCGTGTGTGTTGTCGGTGTGTGTGTGTGTGTGTGTGTGTGTGTGTTGTCGGTGTGTGTGTGTTGTCGGTGTATGTGTGTGTGTGTGTTGTCGGTGTGTGTGTGTGTGTGTGTTGTCGGTGTGTGTGTGTGTGTTGTCAGTGTGTGTGTGTGTGTGTTGTCGGTGTGTGTGTGTTTGTGTGTTGTCGGTGTGTGTGTGTGTGTTGTCGGTGTGTGTGTGTGTTGTCGGTGTGTGTGTGTGTTGTCGGTGTGTGTGTGTTGTCGGTGTGTGTGTGTGTGTTGTCGGTGTGTGTGTGTGTGTGTTGTCGGTGTGTGTGTCTGTGTTGTTGGTGTGTGTGTGTGTGTGTTGTCGGTGTGTGTGTGTGTGTTGTGTGTGTGTGTGTTGTCGGTGTGCGTGTGTGTGTGTTGTCGGTGTGTGTGTGTGTTGTCGGTGTGTGTGTGTTGTCGGTGTGTGTGTGTGTTGTCGGTGTGTGTGTGTGTGTTGTCGGTGTGTGTGTGTGTTGTCAGTGTGTGTGTGTGTGTGTGTGTTGTCGGTGTGTGTGTGTGTTGTCGGTGTGTGTGTGTGTGTGTTGTCGGTGTGTGTGTGTGTGTGTTGTCGGTGTGTGTGTGTGTAGTCGGTGTGTGTGTGTGTGTGTGTTGTCGGTGTGTGTGTGTGTGTTGTCTGTGTGTGTGTGTGTGTTGTGTGTGTGTGTGTTGTCGGTGTGTGTGTGTGTTGTCGGTGTGTGTGTGTGTGTGTTGTCGGTGTGTGTGTGTATGTGTTGTCGGTGTGTGTGTGTGTGTTGTCGGTGTGTGTGTCTGTTTGTGTGTGTGTGTTCTGGGTGTGTGTGTTTGTGTGTTGTCGGTGTGTGTGTGTTGTCGGTGTGTGTGTGTGTGTGTTGTCGGTGTGTTGTCGGTGTGTGTGTGTATGTGTTGTCGGTGTGTGTGTGTGTGTTGTCGGTGTGTGTGTCTGTGTGTGTGTGTGTTGTCGGTGTGTGTGTTTGTTTGTTGTCGGTGTGTGTGTGTTGTCGGTGTGTGTGTGTGTGTGTTGTCGGTGTGTTGTCGGTGTGTGTGTGTGTGTGTGTGTGGTCGGTGTGTGTGTGTGTGTTGTCGGTGTGTGTGTGTGTGTGTTGTCGGTGTGTGTGTGTGTTGTCGGTGTGTGTGTGTGTGTTGTCGGTGTGTGTGTGTGTGTGTTGTGTGTGTGTGTGTTGTCGGTGCGTGTGTGTGTGTGCTGTCGGTGTGTGTGTGTGTGTTGTCTGTGTGTGTGTGTGTTGTCGGTGTGTGTGTGTGTTGTCGGTGTGTGTGTGTGTGTGTTGTCGGTGTGTGTGTGTGTGTGTTGTCAGTGTGTGTCTGTGTGTTATCGGTGTGTGTGTGTGTGTGTGTGTTGTCGGTGTGTGTGTGTGTGTTGTCGGTGTGTGTGTATGTGTTGTCTGTGTGTGTGTGTTGTCTGTGTGTGTGTGTGTGTTGTCGGTGTGTGTGTGTGTGTTGTCGGTGTGTGTGTGTGTGTTGTCGGTGTGTGTGTGTGTGTGTGTTGTCGGTGTGTGTGTGTGTGTGTGTTGTCGGTGTGTGTGTGTGTGTGTTGTCGGTGTGTGTGTGTGTGTGTTGTCGGTGTGTGTGTGTGTAGTCGGTGTGTGTGTGTGTGTGTGTGTGTGTGTGTTGTCGGTGTGTGTGTGTGTGTGTTGTCGGTGTGTGTGTGTGTGTGTTGTCGGTGTGTGTGTGTGTTGTCGGTGTGTGTGTGTTGTGTGTGTGTGTGTTGTCGGTGTGTGTGTGTGTTGTCGGTGTGTGTGTGTGTGTGTTGTCGGTGTGTGTGTGTGTGTTGTGTGTGTGTGTTGTCGTTGCGTGTGTGTTGTCGGTGTGTGTGTGTGTGTGTGTGTGTTGTCGGTGTGTGTGTGTTGTCGGTGTATGTGTGTGTGTGTGTTGTCGGTGTGTGTGTGTGTGTGTGTTGTCGGTGTGTGTGTGTGTGTTATCAGTGTGTGTGTGTGTGTGTTGTCGGTGTGTGTGTGTTTGTGTGTTGTCGGTGTGTGTGTGTGTGTTGTCGGTGTGTGTGTGTGTGTGTTGTCGGTGTGTGTGTGTTGTCGGTGTGTGTGTGTGTGTGTTGTCGGTGTGTTGTCGGTGTGTGTGTGTATGTGTTGTCGGTGTGTGTGTGTGTGTTGTCGGTGTGTGTGTGTGTGTGTGTGTGTGTGTGTGTTGTCGGTGTGTGTGTTGTCGGTGTGTGTGTTTGTGTGTTGTCGGTGTGTGTGTGTTGTCGGTGTGTGTGTGTGTGTGTTGACGGTGTGTTGTCGGTGTGTGTGTGTGTGTGTTGTCGGTGTGTGTGTGTGTGTGTGTTGTCGGTGTGTGTGTGTGTGTGTTGTCGGTGTGTTTGTGTGTGTGTTGTCGGTGTGTGTGTGTGTGTTGTCGGTGTGTGTGTGTGTGTTGTGTGTGTGTGTTGTCGGTGTGTGTGTGTGTGTGTGCTGTCGGTGTGTGTGTGTGTGTTGTCTGTGTGTGTGTGTTGTCGGTGTGTGTGTGTGTGTGTGTGTTGTCGGTGTGTGTGTGTGTGTGTTGTCGGTGTGTGTGTGTGTGTGTGTGTGTTGTCAGTGTGTGTCTGTGTGTTATCGGTGTGTGTGTGTGTGTGTGTTGTCGGTGTGTGTGTGTGTGTTGTCGGTGTGTGTGTATGTGTTGTCTGTGTGTGTGTGTTGTCTGTGTGTGTGTGTGTGTTGTCGGTGTGTGTGTGTGTGTTGTCGGTGTGTGTGTGTGTGTGTTGTCGGTGTGTGTGTGTTTGTGTGTTGTCGGTGTGTGTGTGTGTGTTGTCGGTGTGTGTGTGTGTTGTCGGTGTGTGTGTGTGTTGTCGGTGTGTGTGTGTTGTCGGTGTGTGTGTGTGTGTTGTCGGTGTGTGTGTGTGTGTGTTGTCGGTGTGTGTGTCTGTGTTGTTGGTGTGTGTGTGTGTGTGTTGTCGGTGTGTGTGTGTGTGTTGTGTGTGTGTGTGTTGTCGGTGTGTGTGTGTGTGTGTTGTCGGTGTGTGTGTGTGTTGTCGGTGTGTGTGTGTTGTCGGTGTGTGTGTGTGTTGTCGGTGTGTGTGTGTGTGTTGTCGGTGTGTGTGTGTGTTGTCAGTGTGTGTGTGTGTGTGTGTTGTCGGTGTGTGTGTGTGTTGTCGGTGTGTGTGTGTGTGTGTTGTCGGTGTGTGTGTGTGTGTGTTGTCGGTGTGTGTGTGTGTAGTCGGTGTGTGTGTGTGTGTGTGTTGTCGGTGTGTGTGTGTGTGTTGTCTGTGTGTGTGTGTGTGTTGTGTGTGTGTGTGTTGTCGGTGTGTGTGTGTGTTGTCGGTGTGTGTGTGTGTGTGTTGTCGGTGTGTGTGTGTATGTGTTGTCGGTGTGTGTGTGTGTGTTGTCGGTGTGTGTGTCTGTTTGTGTGTGTGTGTTCTCGGTGTGTGTGTTTGTGTGTTGTCGGTGTGTGTGTGTTGTCGGTGTGTGTGTGTGTGTGTTGTCGGTGTGTTGTCGGTGTGTGTGTGTATGTGTTGTCGGTGTGTGTGTGTGTTGTCGGTGTGTGTGTCTGTGTGTGTGTGTGTTGTCGGTGTGTGTGTTTGTTTGTTGTCGGTGTGTGTGTGTTGTCGGTGTGTGTGTGTGTGTGTTGTCGGTGTGTTGTCGGTGTGTGTGTGTGTGTGTGTGTGTGTGGTCGGTGTGTGTGTGTGTGTTGTCGGTGTGTGTGTGTGTGTGTTGTCGGTGTGTGTGTGTGTTGTCGGTGTGTGTGTGTGTGTTGTCGGTGTGTGTGTGTGTGTGTTGTGTGTGTGTGTGTTGTCGGTGCGTGTGTGTGTGTGTGCTGTCGGTGTGTGTGTGTGTGTTGTCTGTGTGTGTGTGTGTTGTCGGTGTGTGTGTGTGTTGTCGGTGTGTGTGTGTGTGTGTTGTCGGTGTGTGTGTGTGTGTGTTGTCAGTGTGTGTCTGTGTGTTATCGGTGTGTGTGTGTGTGTGTGTGTTGTCGGTGTGTGTGTGTGTGTTGTCGGTGTGTGTGTATGTGTTGTCTGTGTGTGTGTGTTGTCTGTGTGTGTGTGTGTGTTGTCGGTGTGTGTGTGTGTGTTGTCGGTGTGTGTGTGTGTGTTGTCGGTGTGTGTGTGTGTGTGTTGTCGGTGTGTGTGTGTGTGTGTGTTGTCGGTGTGTGTGTGTGTGTGTTGTCGGTGTGTGTGTGTGTGTGTTGTCGGTGTGTGTGTGTGTAGTCGGTGTGTGTGTGTGTGTGTGTGTGTGTGTGTTGTCGGTGTGTGTGTGTGTGTGTTGTCGGTGTGTGTGTGTGTGTGTTGTCGGTGTGTGTGTGTGTTGTCGGTGTGTGTGTGTTGTGTGTGTGTGTGTTGTCGGTGTGTGTGTGTGTTGTCGGTGTGTGTGTGTGTGTGTTGTCGGTGTGTGTGTGTGTGTTGTGTGTGTGTGTTGTCGTTGCGTGTGTGTTGTCGGTGTGTGTGTGTGTGTGTGTTGTCGGTGTGTGTGTGTTGTCGGTGTATGTGTGTGTGTGTGTTGTCGGTGTGTGTGTGTGTGTGTGTTGTCGGTGTGTGTGTGTGTGTTATCAGTGTGTGTGTGTGTGTGTTGTCGGTGTGTGTGTGTTTGTGTGTTGTCGGTGTGTGTGTGTGTGTTGTCGGTGTGTGTGTGTGTGTGTTGTCGGTGTGTGTGTGTTGTCGGTGTGTGTGTGTGTGTGTTGTCGGTGTGTTGTCGGTGTGTGTGTGTATGTGTTGTCGGTGTGTGTGTGTGTGTTGTCGGTGTGTGTGTGTGTGTGTGTGTGTGTGTGTGTTGTCGGTGTGTGTGTTGTCGGTGTGTGTGTTTGTGTGTTGTCGGTGTGTGTGTGTTGTCGGTGTGTGTGTGTGTGTGTTGACGGTGTGTTGTCGGTGTGTGTGTGTGTGTGTTGTCGGTGTGTGTGTGTGTGTTGTCGGTGTGTGTGTGTGTGTGTTGTCGGTGTGTTTGTGTGTGTGTTGTCGGTGTGTGTGTGTGTGTTGTCGGTGTGTGTGTGTGTGTTGTGTGTGTGTGTGTTGTCGGTGTGTGTGTGTGTGTGTGCTGTCGGTGTGTGTGTGTGTGTTGTCTGTGTGTGTGTGTTGTCGGTGTGTGTGTGTGTGTGTGTGTTGTCGGTGTGTGTGTGTGTGTGTTGTCGGTGTGTGTGTGTGTGTGTGTGTGTTGTCAGTGTGTGTCTGTGTGTTATCGGTGTGTGTGTGTGTGTGTGTTGTCGGTGTGTGTGTGTGTGTTGTCGGTGTGTGTGTATGTGTTGTCTGTGTGTGTGTGTTGTCTGTGTGTGTGTGTGTGTTGTCGGTGTGTGTGTGTGTGTTGTCGGTGTGTGTGTGTGTGTTGTCGGTGTGTGTGTGTGTGTGTTGTCGGTGTGTGTGTGTGTGTTGTGTGTGTGTGTGTTGTCGGTGTGTGTGTGTGTGTGTGTGTTGTCGGTGTGTGTGTGTGTGTGTGTGTGTGTGTTGTCGGTGTGTGTGTGTTATCGGTGTGTGTGTGTGTGTGTGTTGTCGGTGTGTGTGTGTGTGTTGTCGGTGTGTGTGTGTGTGTGTTGTCAGTGTGTGTGTGTGTGTGTGTTGTCGGTGTGTGTGTGTGTGTGTGTTGTCGGTGTGTGTGTGTGTGTGTTGTCGGTGTGTGTGTGTGTGTGTGTGTTGTCGGTGTGTGTGTGTGTAGTCGGTGTGTGTGTGTGTGTGTGTGTGTGTTGTCGTTGCGTGTGTGTTGTCGGTGTGTGTGTGTGTGTGTGTGTGTGTGTTGTCGGTGTGTGTGTGTTGTCGGTGTGTGTGTGTGTGTTGTCAGTGTGTGTGTGTGTGTGTTGTCGGTGTGTGTGTGTGTGTTGTCGGTGTGTGTGTGTGTGTGTGTTGTGTGTGTGTGTGTTGTCGGTGCGTGTGTGTGTGTGTGCTGTCGGTGTGTGTGTGTGTGTTGTCTGTGTGTGTGTGTGTTGTCGGTGTGTGTGTGTGTTGTCGGTGTGTGTGTGTGTGTGTTGTCGGTGTGTGTGTGTGTGTGTTGTCAGTGTGTGTCTGTGTGTTATCGGTGTGTGTGTGTGTGTGTGTGTTGTCGGTGTGTGTGTGTGTGTTGTCGGTGTGTGTGTATGTGTTGTCTGTGTGTGTGTGTTGTCTGTGTGTGTGTGTGTGTTGTCGGTGTGTGTGTGTGTGTTGTCGGTGTGTGTGTGTGTGTTGTCGGTGTGTGTGTGTGTGTGTTGTCGGTGTGTGTGTGTGTGTGTGTTGTCGGTGTGTGTGTGTGTGTGTTGTCGGTGTGTGTGTGTGTGTGTTGTCGGTGTGTGTGTGTGTAGTCGGTGTGTGTGTGTGTGTGTGTGTGTGTGTGTGTGTTGTCGGTGTGTGTGTGTGTGTGTTGTCGGTGTGTGTGTGTGTGTGTTGTCGGTGTGTGTGTGTGTTGTCGGTGTGTGTGTGTTGTGTGTGTGTGTGTTGTCGGTGTGTGTGTGTGTTGTCGGTGTGTGTGTGTGTGTGTTGTCGGTGTGTGTGTGTGTGTTGTGTGTGTGTGTTGTCGTTGCGTGTGTGTTGTCGGTGTGTGTGTGTGTGTGTGTGTGTTGTCGGTGTGTGTGTGTTGTCGGTGTATGTGTGTGTGTGTGTTGTCGGTGTGTGTGTGTGTGTGTGTTGTCGGTGTGTGTGTGTGTGTTATCAGTGTGTGTGTGTGTGTGTTGTCGGTGTGTGTGTGTTTGTGTGTTGTCGGTGTGTGTGTGTGTGTTGTCGGTGTGTGTGTGTGTGTGTTGTCGGTGTGTGTGTGTTGTCGGTGTGTGTGTGTGTGTGTTGTCGGTGTGTTGTCGGTGTGTGTGTGTATGTGTTGTCGGTGTGTGTGTGTGTGTTGTCGGTGTGTGTGTGTGTGTGTGTGTGTGTGTGTGTTGTCGGTGTGTGTGTTGTCGGTGTGTGTGTTTGTGTGTTGTCGGTGTGTGTGTGTTGTCGGTGTGTGTGTGTGTGTGTTGACGGTGTGTTGTCGGTGTGTGTGTGTGTGTGTTGTCGGTGTGTGTGTGTGTGTTGTCGGTGTGTGTGTGTGTGTGTTGTCGGTGTGTTTGTGTGTGTGTTGTCGGTGTGTGTGTGTGTGTTGTCGGTGTGTGTGTGTGTGTTGTGTGTGTGTGTGTTGTCGGTGTGTGTGTGTGTGTGTGCTGTCGGTGTGTGTGTGTGTGTTGTCTGTGTGTGTGTGTTGTCGGTGTGTGTGTGTGTGTGTGTGTTGTCGGTGTGTGTGTGTGTGTGTTGTCGGTGTGTGTGTGTGTGTGTGTGTGTTGTCAGTGTGTGTCTGTGTGTTATCGGTGTGTGTGTGTGTGTGTGTTGTCGGTGTGTGTGTGTGTGTTGTCGGTGTGTGTGTATGTGTTGTCTGTGTGTGTGTGTTGTCTGTGTGTGTGTGTGTGTTGTCGGTGTGTGTGTGTGTGTTGTCGGTGTGTGTGTGTGTGTTGTCGGTGTGTGTGTGTGTGTGTTGTCGGTGTGTGTGTGTGTGTTGTGTGTGTGTGTGTTGTCGGTGTGTGTGTGTGTGTGTGTGTTGTCGGTGTGTGTGTGTGTGTGTGTGTGTGTGTTGTCGGTGTGTGTGTGTTATCGGTGTGTGTGTGTGTGTGTGTTGTCGGTGTGTGTGTGTGTGTTGTCGGTGTGTGTGTGTGTGTGTTGTCAGTGTGTGTGTGTGTGTGTGTTGTCGGTGTGTGTGTGTGTGTGTGTTGTCGGTGTGTGTGTGTGTGTGTTGTCGGTGTGTGTGTGTGTGTGTGTGTTGTCGGTGTGTGTGTGTGTAGTCGGTGTGTGTGTGTGTGTGTGTGTGTGTTGTCGTTGCGTGTGTGTTGTCGGTGTGTGTGTGTGTGTGTGTGTGTGTGTTGTCGGTGTGTGTGTGTTGTCGGTGTGTGTGTGTGTGTTGTCAGTGTGTGTGTGTGTGTGTTGTCGGTGTGTGTGTGTGTGTTGTCGGTGTGTGTGTGTGTGTGTTGTCGGTGTGTGTGTGTGTTGTCGGTGTGTGTGTGTTGTCGGTGTGTGTGTGTGTGTTGTCGGTGTGTGTGTGTGTGTGTTGTCGGTGTGTGTGTCTGTGTTGTTGGTGTGTGTGTGTGTGTGTTGTCGGTGTGTGTGTGTGTGTTGTGTGTGTGTGTGTTGTCGGTGTGTGTGTGTGTGTGTTGTCGGTGTGTGTGTGTGTTGTCGGTGTGTGTGTGTGTGTGTGTGTGTTGTCGGTGTGTGTGTGTTGTCGGTGTGTGTGTGTGTTGTCGGTGTGTGTGTGTGTGTTGTCGGTGTGTGTGTGTGTTGTCAGTGTGTGTGTGTGTGTGTGTGTTGTCGTTGTGTGTGTGTGTTGTCGGTGTGTGTGTGTGTGTGTGTTGTCGGTGTGTGTGTGTGTGTGTTGTCGGTGTGTGTGTGTGTAGTCGGTGTGTGTGTGTGTGTGTGTGTTGTCGGTGTGTGTGTGTGTGTTGTCGGTGTGTGTTTGTGTGTGTGTGTGTTGTCGGTGTGAGTGTGTGTTGTCGGTGTGTGTGTGTTGTGTGTGTGTGTGTTGTCGGTGTGTGTGTGTTGTCGGTGTGTGTGTGTGTGTGTTGTCGGTGTGTGTGTGTGTGTGTGTGTTGTCGGTGTGTGTGTGTGTGTGTGTGTGTGTGTTGTCGGTGTGTGTGTGTTATCGGTGTGTGTGTGTGTGTGTGTTGTCGGTGTGTGTGTGTGTGTTGTCGGTGTGTGTGTGTGTGTGTTGTCAGTGTGTGTGTGTGTGTGTGTTGTCGGTGTGTGTGTGTGTGTGTGTTGTCGGTGTGTGTGTGTGTGTGTTGTCGGTGTGTGTGTGTGTGTGTGTGTTGTCGGTGTGTGTGTGTGTAGTCGGTGTGTGTGTGTGTGTGTGTGTGTGTGTGTGTGTGTTGTCGTTGCGTGTGTGTTGTCGGTGTGTGTGTGTGTGTGTGTGTGTGTGTTGTCGGTGTGTGTGTGTTGTCGGTGTGTGTGTGTGTGTTGTCAGTGTGTGTGTGTGTGTGTTGTCGGTGTGTGTGTGTGTGTTGTCGGTGTGTGTGTGTGTGTGTTGTCGGTGTGTGTGTGTGTTGTCGGTGTGTGTGTGTTGTCGGTGTGTGTGTGTGTGTTGTCGGTGTGTGTGTGTGTGTGTTGTCGGTGTGTGTGTCTGTGTTGTTGGTGTGTGTGTGTGTGTGTTGTCGGTGTGTGTGTGTGTGTTGTGTGTGTGTGTGTTGTCGGTGTGTGTGTGTGTGTGTTGTCGGTGTGTGTGTGTGTTGTCGGTGTGTGTGTGTGTGTGTGTGTGTTGTCGGTGTGTGTGTGTTGTCGGTGTGTGTGTGTGTTGTCGGTGTGTGTGTGTGTGTTGTCGGTGTGTGTGTGTGTTGTCAGTGTGTGTGTGTGTGTGTGTGTTGTCGTTGTGTGTGTGTGTTGTCGGTGTGTGTGTGTGTGTGTGTTGTCGGTGTGTGTGTGTGTGTGTTGTCGGTGTGTGTGTGTGTAGTCGGTGTGTGTGTGTGTGTGTGTGTTGTCGGTGTGTGTGTGTGTGTTGTCGGTGTGTGTTTGTGTGTGTGTGTGTTGTCGGTGTGAGTGTGTGTTGTCGGTGTGTGTGTGTTGTGTGTGTGTGTGTTGTCGGTGTGTGTGTGTTGTCGGTGTGTGTGTGTGTGTGTTGTCGGTGTGTGTGTGTGTGTGTTGTCGGTGTGTGTGTGTGTGTGTGTATTGTCGGTCTGTGTGTGTGTTGTCGATGTGTGTGTGTTGTGTGTGTGTGTGTTGTCGGTGTGTGTGTGTGTGTTGTCGGTGTGTGTGTGTGTGTGTTGTCGGTGTGTGTGTGTGTGTTGTGTGTGTGTGTTGTCGTTGCGTGTGTGTTGTCGGTGTGTGTGTGTGTGTGTGTGTGTGTGTTGTCGGTGTGTGTGTGTTGTCGGTGTATGTGTGTGTGTGTGTTGTCGGTGTGTGTGTGTGTGTGTGTTGTCGGTGTGTGTGTGTGTGTTGTCAGTGTGTGTGTGTGTGTGTTGTCGGTGTGTGTGTGTTTGTGTGTTGTCGGTGTGTGTGTGTGTGTTGTCGGTGTGTGTGTGTGTTGTCGGTGTGTGTGTGTGTTGTCGGTGTGTGTGTGTTGTCGGTGTGTGTGTGTGTGTTGTCGGTGTGTGTGTGTGTGTTGTCGGTGTGTGTGTCTGTGTTGTTGGTGTGTGTGTGTGTGTGTTGTCGGTGTGTGTGTGTGTGTTGTGTGTGTCTGTTGTCGGTGTGTGTGTTTGTGTGTGTGTTGTCGGTGTGTGTGTGTTGTCGGTGTGTGTGTGTCTGTGTGTGTGTTGTCGGTGTGTGTGTGTTGTCGGTGTGTGTGTGTGTGTGTGTTGTCGGTGTGTGTGTGTGTGTTGTCGGTGTGTGTGTGTTGTCAGTGTGTGTGTGTGTGTGTGTTGTCGGTGTGTGTTTGTGTTGTCGGTGTGTGTGTGTGTGTGTGTTGTCGGTGTGTGTGTGTGTGTGTTGTCGGTGTGTGTGTGTGTAGTCGGTGTGTGTGTGTGTGTGTGTGTTGTCGGTGTGTGTGTGTGTGTTGTCGGTGTGTGTGTGTGTGTGTGTGTGTTGTCGGTGTGTGTGTGTGTTGTCGGTGTGTGTGTGTTGTGTGTGTGTGTGTTGTCGGTGTGTGTGTGTTGTCGGTGTGTGTGTGTGTGTGTTGTCGGTGTGTGTGTGTGTGTGTTGTCGGTGTGTGTGTGTTGTCGGTGTGTGTGTGTGTGTGTTGTCGGTGTCTGTGTGTGTGTTGTGTGTGTGTGTGTGTTGTCGGTGTGTGTGTGTGTGTGTGTGTTGTCGGTGTGTGTGTGTGTGTGTTGTCGGTGTGTGTGTGTGTAGTCGGTGTGTGTGTGTGTGTGTGTGTGTGTGTTGTCGTTGCGTGTGTGTTGTCGGTGTGTGTGTGTGTGTGTGTGTTGTCGGTGTGTGTGTGTTGTCGGTGTGTGTGTGTGTGTTGTCAGTGTGTGTGTGTGTGTGTTGTCGGTGTGTGTGTGTTTGTGTGTTGTCGGTGTGTGTGTGTGTGTTGTCGGTGTGTGTGTGTGTGTGTTGTCGGTGTGTGTGTGTGTTGTCGGTGTGTGTGTGTTGTCGGTGTGTGTGTGTGTGTTGTCGGTGTGTGTGTGTGTGTGTTGTCGGTGTGTGTGTCTGTGTTGTTGGTGTGTGTGTGTGTGTGTTGTCGGTGTGTGTGTGTGTGTTGTGTGTGTGTGTGTTGTCGGTGTGTGTGTGTGTGTTGTCGGTGTGTGTGTGTGTTGTCGGTGTGTGTGTGTGTGTGTGTGTGTTGTCGGTGTGTGTGTGTTGTCGGTGTGTGTGTGTGTTGTCGGTGTGTGTGTGTGTGTTGTCGGTGTGTGTGTGTGTTGTCAGTGTGTGTGTGTGTGTGTGTTGTCGGTGTGTGTGTGTGTTGTCGGTGTGTGTGTGTGTGTGTGTTGTCGGTGTGTGTGTGTGTGTGTTGTCGGTGTGTGTGTGTGTAGTCGGTGTGTGTGTGTGTGTGTGTGTGTTGTCGGTGTGTGTGTGTGTGTTGTCGGTGTGTGTTTGTGTGTGTGTGTGTTGTCGGTGTGAGTGTGTGTTGTCGGTGTGTGTGTGTTGTGTGTGTGTGTGTTGTCGGTGTGTGTGTGTTGTCGGTGTGTGTGTGTGTGTGTTGTCGGTGTGTGTGTGTGTGTGTTGTCGGTGTGTGTGTGTGTGTGTGTTGTCGGTCTGTGTGTGTGTTGTCGATGTGTGTGTGTTGTGTGTGTGTGTGTTGTCGGTGTGTGTGTGTGTTGTCGGTGTGTGTGTGTGTGTTGTCGGTGTGTGTGTGTGTTGTGTGTGTGTGTTGTCGTTGCGTGTGTGTTGTCGGTGTGTGTGTGTGTGTGTGTGTGTGTGTGTGTGTGTGTTGTCGGTGTGTGTGTGTTGTCGGTGTATGTGTGTGTGTGTGTTGTCGGTGTGTGTGTGTGTGTTGTCGGTGTGTGTGTGTGTGTTGTCAGTGTGTGTGTGTGTGTGTTGTCGGTGTGTGTGTGTTTGTGTGTTGTCGGTGTGTGTGTGTGTGTTGTCGGTGTGTGTGTGTGTTGTCGGTGTGTGTGTGTGTTGTCGGTGTGTGTGTGTTGTCGGTGTGTGTGTGTGTGTTGTCGGTGTGTGTGTGTGTGTGTTGTCGGTGTGTGTGTCTGTGTTGTTGGTGTGTGTGTGTGTGTGTTGTCGGTGTGTGTGTGTGTGTTGTGTGTGTGTGTTGTCGGTGTGTGTGTTTGTGTGTGTGTTGTCGGTGTGTGTGTGTGTTGTCGGTGTGTGTGTGTCTGTGTGTGTGTTGTCGGTGTGTGTGTGTTGTCGGTGTGTGTGTGTGTGTGTGTTGTCGGTGTGTGTGTGTGTGTTGTCGGTGTGTGTGTGTGTTGTCAGTGTGTGTGTGTGTGTGTGTTGTCGGTGTGTGTTTGTGTTGTCGGTGTGTGTGTGTGTGTGTGTTGTCGGTGTGTGTGTGTGTGTGTTGTCGGTGTGTGTGTGTGTAGTCGGTGTGTGTGTGTGTGTGTGTGTTGTCGGTGTGTGTGTGTGTGTTGTCGGTGTGTGTGTGTGTTGTGTGTGTGTGTTGTCGGTGTGTGTGTGTTGTCGGTGTGTGTGTGTGTGTGTTGTCGGTGTGTGTGTGTGTGTGTTGTCGGTGTGTGTGTGTTGTCGGTGTGTGTGTGTGTGTGTTGTCGGTGTGTGTGTGTGTGTTGTGTGTGTGTGTGTGTTGTCGGTGTGTGTGTGTGTGTGTGTGTTGTCGGTGTGTGTGTGTGTTGTCGGTGTGTGTGTGTGTGTGTGTGTGTTGTCGGTGTGTGTGTGTTGTCGGTGTGTGTGTGTGTGTGTGTTGTCGGTGTGTCTGTGTGTGTTGTCGGTGTGTGTGTGTGTTGTCAGTGTGTGTGTGTGTGTGTGTTGTCGGTGTGTGTTTGTGTTGTCGGTGTGTGTGTGTGTGTGTGTTGTCGGTGTGTGTGTGTGTGTGTTGTCGGTGTGTGTGTGTGTAGTCGGTGTGTGTGTGTGTGTGTGTGTTGTCGGTGTGTGTGTGTGTGTTGTCGGTGTGTGTGTGTGTGTGTGTGTGTTGTCGGTGTGTGTGTGTGTTGTCGGTGTGTGTGTGTTGTGTGTGTGTGTGTTGTCGGTGTGTGTGTGTTGTCGGTGTGTGTGTGTGTGTGTTGTCGGTGTGTGTGTGTGTGTTGTCGGTGTGTGTGTGTGTGTGTTGTCGGTGTGTGTGTGTGTTGTCGGTGTGTGTGTGTTGTCGGTGTGTGTGTGTGTGTTGTCGGTGTGTGTGTGTGTGTGTTGTCGGTGTGTGTGTCTGTGTTGTTGGTGTGTGTGTGTGTGTGTTGTCGGTGTGTGTGTGTGTGTTGTGTGTGTGTGTGTTGTCGGTGTGTGTGTGTGTGTGTTGTCGGTGTGTGTGTGTGTTGTCGGTGTGTGTGTGTGTGTGTGTGTGTTGTCGGTGTGTGTGTGTTGTCGGTGTGTGTGTGTGTTGTCGGTGTGTGTGTGTGTGTTGTCGGTGTGTGTGTGTGTTGTCAGTGTGTGTGTGTGTGTGTGTGTTGTCGTTGTGTGTGTGTGTTGTCGGTGTGTGTGTGTGTGTGTGTTGTCGGTGTGTGTGTGTGTGTGTTGTCGGTGTGTGTGTGTGTAGTCGGTGTGTGTGTGTGTGTGTGTGTTGTCGGTGTGTGTGTGTGTGTTGTCGGTGTGTGTTTGTGTGTGTGTGTGTTGTCGGTGTGTGTGTGTGTTGTCGGTGTGTGTGTGTTGTGTGTGTGTGTGTTGTCGGTGTGTGTGTGTTGTCGGTGTGTGTGTGTGTGTGTTGTCGGTGTGTGTGTGTTGTGTGTTGTCGGTGTGTGTGTGTGTGTTGTCGGTGTGTGTGTGTGTTGTCGGTGTGTGTGTGTGTTGTCGGTGTGTGTGTGTTGTCGGTGTGTGTGTGTGTGTTGTCAGTGTGTGTGTGTGTGTGTTGTCGGTGTGTGTGTGTGTTGTGTGTTGTCGGTGTGTGTGTGTGTGTTGTCGGTGTGTGTGTGTGTTGTCGGTGTGTGTGTGTGTTGTCGGTGTGTGTGTGTTGTCGGTGTGTGTGTGTGTGTTGTCGGTGTGTGTGTGTGTGTGTTGTCGGTGTGTGTGTCTGTGTTGTTGGTGTGTGTGTGTGTGTGTTGTCGGTGTGTGTGTGTGTGTTGTGTGTGTGTGTTGTCGGTGTGTGTGTTTGTGTGTGTGTTGTCGGTGTGTGTGTGTGTTGTCGGTGTGTGTGTGTCTGTGTGTGTGTTGTCGGTGTGTGTGTGTTGTCGGTGTGTGTGTGTGTGTGTGTTGTCGGTGTGTGTGTGTGTGTTGTCGGTGTGTGTGTGTGTTGTCAGTGTGTGTGTGTGTGTGTGTTGTCGGTGTGTGTTTGTGTTGTCGGTGTGTGTGTGTGTGTGTGTTGTCGGTGTGTGTGTGTGTGTGTTGTCGGTGTGTGTGTGTGTAGTCGGTGTGTGTGTGTGTGTGTGTGTTGTCGGTGTGTGTGTGTGTGTTGTCGGTGTGTGTGTGTGGTGTGTGTGTGTTGTCGGTGTGTGTGTGTGTTGTCGGTGTGTGTGTGTTGTGTGTGTGTGTTGTCGGTGTGTGTGTGTTGTCGGTGTGTGTGTGTGTGTGTTGTCGGTGTGTGTGTGTGTGTGTTGTCGGTGTGTGTGTGTTGTCGGTGTGTGTGTGTGTGTGTTGTCGGTGTGTGTGTGTGTGTTGTGTGTGTGTGTGTGTTGTCGGTGTGTGTGTGTGTGTGTGTGTTGTCGGTGTGTGTGTGTGTTGTCGGTGTGTGTGTGTGTGTGTGTGTGTTGTCGGTGTGTGTGTGTTGTCGGTGTGTGTGTGTGTGTGTGTTGTCGGTGTGTCTGTGTGTGTTGTCGGTGTGTGTGTGTGTTGTCAGTGTGTGTGTGTGTGTGTGTTGTCGGTGTGTGTTTGTGTTGTCGGTGTGTGTGTGTGTGTGTGTTGTCGGTGTGTGTGTGTTTGTGTTGTCGGTGTGTGTGTGTGTAGTCGGTGTGTGTGTGTGTGTGTGTGTTGTCGGTGTGTGTGTGTGTGTTGTCGGTGTGTGTGTGTGTGTGTGTGTGTTGTCGGTGTGTGTGTGTGTTGTCGGTGTGTGTGTGTTGTGTGTGTGTGTGTTGTCGGTGTGTGTGTGTTGTCGGTGTGTGTGTGTGTGTGTTGTCGGTGTGTGTGTGTGTGTTGTCGGTGTGTGTGTGTGTGTGTTGTCGGTGTGTGTGTGTGTTGTCGGTGTGTGTGTGTTGTCGGTGTGTGTGTGTGTGTTGTCGGTGTGTGTGTGTGTGTGTTGTCGGTGTGTGTGTCTGTGTTGTTGGTGTGTGTGTGTGTGTGTTGTCGGTGTGTGTGTGTGTGTTGTGTGTGTGTGTGTTGTCGGTGTGTGTGTGTGTGTGTTGTCGGTGTGTGTGTGTGTTGTCGGTGTGTGTGTGTGTGTGTGTGTGTTGTCGGTGTGTGTGTGTTGTCGGTGTGTGTGTGTGTTGTCGGTGTGTGTGTGTGTGTTGTCGGTGTGTGTGTGTGTTGTCAGTGTGTGTGTGTGTGTGTGTGTTGTCGTTGTGTGTGTGTGTTGTCGGTGTGTGTGTGTGTGTGTGTTGTCGGTGTGTGTGTGTGTAGTCGGTGTGTGTGTGTGTGTGTGTGTTGTCGGTGTGTGTGTGTGTGTTGTCGGTGTGTGTTTGTGTGTGTGTGTGTTGTCGGTGTGAGTGTGTGTTGTCGGTGTGTGTGTGTTGTGTGTGTGTGTGTTGTCGGTGTGTGTGTGTTGTCGGTGTGTGTGTGTGTGTGTTGTCGGTGTGTGTGTGTGTGTGTTGTCGGTGTGTGTGTGTGTGTGTGTGTTGTCGGTCTGTGTGTGTGTTGTCGATGTGTGTGTGTTGTGTGTGTGTGTGTTGTCGGTGTGTGTGTGTGTTGTCGGTGTGTGTGTGTGTGTGTTGTCGGTGTGTGTGTGTGTGTTGTGTGTGTGTGTTGTCGTTGCGTGTGTGTTGTCGGTGTGTGTGTGTGTGTGTGTGTGTGTGTTGTCGGTGTGTGTGTGTTGTCGGTGTATGTGTGTGTGTGTGTTGTCGGTGTGTGTGTGTGTGTGTGTTGTCGGTGTGTGTGTGTGTGTTGTCAGTGTGTGTGTGTGTGTGTTGTCGGTGTGTGTGTGTTTGTGTGTTGTCGGTGTGTGTGTGTGTGTTGTCGGTGTGTGTGTGTGTTGTCGGTGTGTGTGTGTGTTGTCGGTGTGTGTGTGTTGTCGGTGTGTGTGTGTGTGTTGTCGGTGTGTGTGTGTGTGTTGTCGGTGTGTGTGTCTGTGTTGTTGGTGTGTGTGTGTGTGTGTTGTCGGTGTGTGTGTGTGTGTTGTGTGTGTGTGTTGTCGGTGTGTGTGTTGTGTGTGTGTTGTCGGTGTGTGTGTGTTGTCGGTGTGTGTGTGTCTGTGTGTGTGTTGTCGGTGTGTGTGTGTTGTCGGTGTGTGTGTGTGTGTGTGTTGTCGGTGTGTGTGTGTGTGTTGTCGGGTGTGTGTGTGTTGTCAGTGTGTGTGTGTGTGTGTGTTGTCGGTGTGTGTTTGTGTTGTCGGTGTGTGTGTGTGTGTGTGTTGTCGGTGTGTGTGTGTGTGTGTTGTCGGTGTGTGTGTGTGTAGTCGGTGTGTGTGTGTGTGTGTGTGTTGTCGGTGTGTGTGTGTGTGTTGTCGGTGTGTGTGTGTGTGTGTGTGTGTTGTCGGTGTGTGTGTGTGTTGTCGGTGTGTGTGTGTTGTGTGTGTGTGTGTTGTCGGTGTGTGTGTGTTGTCGGTGTGTGTGTGTGTGTGTTGTCGGTGTGTGTGTGTGTGTGTTGTCGGTGTGTGTGTGTTGTCGGTGTGTGTGTGTGTGTGTTGTCGGTGTCTGTGTGTGTGTTGTGTGTGTGTGTGTGTTGTCGGTGTGTGTGTGTGTGTGTGTGTTGTCGGTGTGTGTGTGTGTGTGTGTTGTCGGTGTGTGTGTGTGTAGTCGGTGTGTGTGTGTGTGTGTGTGTGTGTGTGTCGTTGCGTGTGTGTTGTCGGTGTGTGTGTGTGTGTGTGTGTGTGTGTTGTCGGTGTGTGTGTGTTGTCGGTGTGTGTGTGTGTGTTGTCAGTGTGTGTGTGTGTGTGTTGTCGGTGTGTGTGTGTTTGTGTGTTGTCGGTGTGTGTGTGTGTGTTGTCGGTGTGTGTGTGTGTGTGTTGTCGGTGTGTGTGTGTGTTGTCGGTGTGTGTGTGTTGTCGGTGTGTGTGTGTGTGTTGTCGGTGTGTGTGTGTGTGTGTTGTCGGTGTGTGTGTCTGTGTTGTTGGTGTGTGTGTGTGTGTGTTGTCGGTGTGTGTGTGTGTGTTGTGTGTGTGTGTGTTGTCGGTGTGTGTGTGTGTGTTGTCGGTGTGTGTGTGTGTTGTCGGTGTGTGTGTGTGTGTGTGTGTGTTGTCGGTGTGTGTGTGTTGTCGGTGTGTGTGTGTGTTGTCGGTGTGTGTGTGTGTGTTGTCGGTGTGTGTGTGTGTTGTCAGTGTGTGTGTGTGTGTGTGTTGTCGGTGTGTGTGTGTGTTGTCGGTGTGTGTGTGTGTGTGTGTTGTCGGTGTGTGTGTGTGTGTGTTGTCGGTGTGTGTGTGTGTAGTCGGTGTGTGTGTGTGTGTGTGTGTGTTGTCGGTGTGTGTGTGTGTGTTGTCGGTGTGTGTTTGTGTGTGTGTGTGTTGTCGGTGTGAGTGTGTGTTGTCGGTGTGTGTGTGTTGTGTGTGTGTGTGTTGTCGGTGTGTGTGTGTTGTCGGTGTGTGTGTGTGTGTGTTGTCGGTGTGTGTGTGTGTGTGTTGTCGGTGTGTGTGTGTGTGTGTGTTGTCGGTCTGTGTGTGTGTTGTCGATGTGTGTGTGTTGTGTGTGTGTGTGTTGTCGGTGTGTGTGTGTGTTGTCGGTGTGTGTGTGTGTGTGTTGTCGGTGTGTGTGTGTGTGTTGTGTGTGTGTGTTGTCGTTGCGTGTGTGTTGTCGGTGTGTGTGTGTGTGTGTGTGTGTGTGTGTGTGTTGTCGGTGTGTGTGTGTTGTCGGTGTATGTGTGTGTGTGTGTTGTCGGTGTGTGTGTGTGTGTTGTCGGTGTGTGTGTGTGTGTTGTCAGTGTGTGTGTGTGTGTGTTGTCGGTGTGTGTGTGTTTGTGTGTTGTCGGTGTGTGTGTGTGTGTTGTCGGTGTGTGTGTGTGTTGTCGGTGTGTGTGTGTGTTGTCGGTGTGTGTGTGTTGTCGGTGTGTGTGTGTGTGTTGTCGGTGTGTGTGTGTGTGTGTTGTCGGTGTGTGTGTCTGTGTTGTTGGTGTGTGTGTGTGTGTGTTGTCGGTGTGTGTGTGTGTGTTGTGTGTGTGTGTTGTCGGTGTGTGTGTTTGTGTGTGTGTTGTCGGTGTGTGTGTGTGTTGTCGGTGTGTGTGTGTCTGTGTGTGTGTTGTCGGTGTGTGTGTGTTGTCGGTGTGTGTGTGTGTGTGTGTTGTCGGTGTGTGTGTGTGTGTTGTCGGTGTGTGTGTGTGTTGTCAGTGTGTGTGTGTGTGTGTGTTGTCGGTGTGTGTTTGTGTTGTCGGTGTGTGTGTGTGTGTGTGTTGTCGGTGTGTGTGTGTGTGTGTTGTCGGTGTGTGTGTGTGTAGTCGGTGTGTGTGTGTGTGTGTGTGTTGTCGGTGTGTGTGTGTGTGTTGTCGGTGTGTGTGTGTGTGTGTGTGTGTGTTGTCGGTGTGTGTGTGTGTTGTCGGTGTGTGTGTGTTGTGTGTGTGTGTTGTCGGTGTGTGTGTGTTGTCGGTGTGTGTGTGTGTGTGTTGTCGGTGTGTGTGTGTGTGTGTTGTCGGTGTGTGTGTGTTGTCGGTGTGTGTGTGTGTGTGTTGTCGGTGTGTGTGTGTGTGTTGTGTGTGTGTGTGTGTTGTCGGTGTGTGTGTGTGTGTGTGTGTTGTCGGTGTGTGTGTGTGTTGTCGGTGTGTGTGTGTGTGTGTGTTGTCGGTGTGTGTGTGTTGTCGGTGTGTGTGTGTGTGTGTGTTGTCGGTGTGTCTGTGTGTGTTGTCGGTGTGTGTGTGTGTTGTCAGTGTGTGTGTGTGTGTGTGTTGTCGGTGTGTGTTTGTGTTGTCGGTGTGTGTGTGTGTGTGTTGTCGGTGTGTGTGTGTTTGTGTTGTCGGTGTGTGTGTGTGTAGTCGGTGTGTGTGTGTGTGTGTGTGTTGTCGGTGTGTGTGTGTGTGTTGTCGGTGTGTGTGTGTGTGTGTGTGTGTTGTCGGTGTGTGTGTGTGTTGTCGGTGTGTGTGTGTTGTGTGTGTGTGTGTTGTCGGTGTGTGTGTGTTGTCGGTGTGTGTGTGTGTGTGTTGTCGGTGTGTGTGTGTGTGTGTTGTCGGTGTGTGTGTGTTGTCGGTGTGTGTGTGTGTGTTGTCGGTGTGTTTGTGTGTGTGTGTTGTCGGTGTGTGTGTGTGTGTGTTGTCGGTGTGTGTGTGTGTGTTGTGTGTGTGTGTGTGTTGTCGGTGTGTGTGTGTGTGTGTTGTCGGTGTGTGTGTGTGTTGTCGGTGTGTGTGTGTGTGTTGTCGGTGTGTGTGTGTGTTGTCAGTGTGTGTGTGTGTGTGTGTTGTCGGTGTGTGTGTGTGTTGTCGGTGTGTGTGTGTGTGTGTTGTCGGTGTGTGTGTGTGTTGTCGGTGTGTGTGTGTGTGTGTGTTGTCGGTGTGTGTGTGTTGTCGGTGTGTGTGTGTGTTGTCGGTGTGTGTGTGTGTGTTGTCGGTGTGTGTGTGTGTTGTCAGTGTGTGTGTGTGTGTGTGTGTTGTCGTTGTGTGTGTGTGTTGTCGGTGTGTGTGTGTGTGTGTGTTGTCGGTGTGTGTGTGTGTGTGTTGTCGGTGTGTGTGTGTGTAGTCGGTGTGTGTGTGTGTGTGTTGTCGGTGTGTGTGTGTGTGTTGTCGGTGTGTGTTTGTGTGTGTGTGTGTTGTCGGTGTGAGTGTGTGTTGTCGGTGTGTGTGTGTTGTGTGTGTGTGTGTTGTCGGTGTGTGTGTGTTGTCGGTGTGTGTGTGTGTGTGTTGTCGGTGTGTGTGTGTGTGTGTTGTCGGTGTGTGTGTGTGTGTGTGTGTTGTCGGTCTGTGTGTGTGTTGTCGATGTGTGTGTGTTGTGTGTGTGTGTGTTGTCGGTGTGTGTGTGTGTTGTCGGTGTGTGTGTGTGTGTGTTGTCGGTGTGTGTGTGTGTGTTGTGTGTGTGTGTTGTCGTTGCGTGTGTGTTGTCGGTGTGTGTGTGTGTGTGTGTGTGTGTGTTGTCGGTGTGTGTGTGTTGTCGGTGTATGTGTGTGTGTGTGTTGTCGGTGTGTGTGTGTGTGTGTGTTGTCGGTGTGTGTGTGTGTGTTGTCAGTGTGTGTGTGTGTGTGTTGTCGGTGTGTGTGTGTTTGTGTGTTGTCGGTGTGTGTGTGTGTGTTGTCGGTGTGTGTGTGTGTTGTCGGTGTGTGTGTGTGTTGTCGGTGTGTGTGTGTTGTCGGTGTGTGTGTGTGTGTTGTCGGTGTGTGTGTGTGTGTTGTCGGTGTGTGTGTCTGTGTTGTTGGTGTGTGTGTGTGTGTGTTGTCGGTGTGTGTGTGTGTGTTGTGTGTGTGTGTTGTCGGTGTGTGTGTTTGTGTGTGTGTTGTCGGTGTGTGTGTGTTGTCGGTGTGTGTGTGTCTGTGTGTGTGTTGTCGGTGTGTGTGTGTTGTCGGTGTGTGTGTGTGTGTGTGTTGTCGGTGTGTGTGTGTGTGTTGTCGGTGTGTGTGTGTTGTCAGTGTGTGTGTGTGTGTGTGTTGTCGGTGTGTGTTTGTGTTGTCGGTGTGTGTGTGTGTGTGTGTTGTCGGTGTGTGTGTGTGTGTGTTGTCGGTGTGTGTGTGTGTAGTCGGTGTGTGTGTGTGTGTGTTGTCGGTGTGTGTGTGTGTGTTGTCGGTGTGTGTGTGTGTGTGTGTGTGTTGTCGGTGTGTGTGTGTGTTGTCGGTGTGTGTGTGTTGTGTGTGTGTGTGTTGTCGGTGTGTGTGTGTTGTCGGTGTGTGTGTGTGTGTGTTGTCGGTGTGTGTGTGTGTGTGTTGTCGGTGTGTGTGTGTTGTCGGTGTGTGTGTGTGTGTGTTGTCGGTGTCTGTGTGTGTGTTGTGTGTGTGTGTGTGTTGTCGGTGTGTGTGTGTGTGTGTGTGTTGTCGGTGTGTGTGTGTGTGTGTGTGTTGTCGGTGTGTGTGTGTGTAGTCGGTGTGTGTGTGTGTGTGTGTGT
>NW_027675350.1:67500-75000 GCF_965601325.2 Salmo salar
GTGTTGTCGGTGTGTGTGTGTGTGTGTTGTCGGTGTGTGTGTGTGTGTGTTGTCGGTGTGTGTGTGTGTGTGTGTTGTCGGTCTGTGTGTGTGTTGTCGGTGTGTGTGTGTTGTCGGTGTATGTGTGTGTGTGTGTTGTCGGTGTGTGTGTGTGTGTGTGTTGTCGGTGTGTGTGTGTGTGTTGTCAGTGTGTGTGTGTGTGTGTTGTCGGGGTGTGTGTGTTTGTGTGTTGTCGGTGTGTGTGTGTGTGTTGTCGGTGTGTGTGTGTGTTGTCGGTGTGTGTGTGTGTTGTCGGTGTGTGTGTGTTGTCGGTGTGTGTGTGTGTGTTGTCGGTGTGTGTGTGTGTGTGTTGTCGGTGTGTGTGTCTGTGTTGTTGGTGTGTGTGTGTGTGTGTTGTCGGTGTGTGTGTGTGTGTTGTGTGTGTGTGTTGTCGGTGTGTGTGTTTGTGTGTGTGTTGTCGGTGTGTGTGTGTGTTGTCGGTGTGTGTGTGTCTGTGTGTGTGTTGTCGGTGTGTGTGTGTTGTCGGTGTGTGTGTGTGTGTGTGTTGTCGGTGTGTGTGTGTGTGTTGTCGGTGTGTGTGTGTGTTGTCAGTGTGTGTGTGTGTGTGTGTTGTCGGTGTGTGTTTGTGTTGTCGGTGTGTGTGTGTGTGTGTGTTGTCGGTGTGTGTGTGTGTGTGTTGTCGGTGTGTGTGTGTGTAGTCGGTGTGTGTGTGTGTGTGTGTGTTGTCGGTGTGTGTGTGTGTGTTGTCGGTGTGTGTGTGTGTGTGTGTGTGTGTGTTGTCGGTGTGTGTGTGTGTTGTCGGTGTGTGTGTGTTGTGTGTGTGTGTGTTGTCGGTGTGTGTGTGTTGTCGGTGTGTGTGTATGTGTGTTGTCGGTGTGTGTGTGTGTGTGTTGCGGGGGGGGTCGGGTGTGTGTGTGTTGTCGGGTGTGTGTGGTGTGTGTGTGTGTGTGTGTTGTCGGTGTGTGTGTGTGTGTGTGTGTCGGTGTGTGTGTGTGTGTCGGTGTGTGTGTGTGTGTGTGTGTGTTGTCGGTGTGTGTGTGTTGTCGGTGTGTGTGTGTGTGTGTTGTCGGTGTGTCTGTGTGTGTTGTCGGTGTGTGTGTGTGTTGTCAGTGTGTGTGTGTGTGTGTGTTGTCGGTGTGTTTGTGTTGTCGGTGTGTGTGTGTGTGTGTGTTGTCGGTGTGTGTGTGTGTGTGTTGTCGGTGTGTGTGTGTGTAGTCGGTGTGTGTGTGTGTGTGTGTGTTGTCGGTGTGTGTGTGTGTGTTGTCGGTGTGTGTGTGTGTGTGTGTTGTCGGTGTGTGTGTGTGTTGTCGGTGTGTGTGTGTTGTGTGTGTGTGTGTTGTCGGTGTGTGTGTGTTGTCGGTGTGTGTGTGTTGTCGGTGTATGTGTGTGTGTGTGTTGTCGGTGTGTGTGTGTGTGTGTGTTGTCGGTGTGTGTGTGTGTGTTGTCAGTGTGTGTGTGTGTGTGTTGTCGGGGTGTGTGTGTTTGTGTGTTGTCGGTGTGTGTGTGTGTGTTGTCGGTGTGTGTGTGTGTTGTCGGTGTGTGTGTGTGTTGTCGGTGTGTGTGTGTTGTCGGTGTGTGTGTGTGTGTTGTCGGTGTGTGTGTGTGTGTGTTGTCGGTGTGTGTGTCTGTGTTGTTGGTGTGTGTGTGTGTGTGTTGTCGGTGTGTGTGTGTGTGTTGTGTGTGTGTGTTGTCGGTGTGTGTGTTTGTGTGTGTGTTGTCGGTGTGTGTGTGTGTTGTCGGTGTGTGTGTGTCTGTGTGTGTGTTGTCGGTGTGTGTGTGTTGTCGGTGTGTGTGTGTGTGTGTGTTGTCGGTGTGTGTGTGTGTGTTGTCGGTGTGTGTGTGTGTTGTCAGTGTGTGTGTGTGTGTGTGTTGTCGGTGTGTGTTTGTGTTGTCGGTGTGTGTGTGTGTGTGTGTTGTCGGTGTGTGTGTGTGTGTGTTGTCGGTGTGTGTGTGTGTAGTCGGTGTGTGTGTGTGTGTGTGTGTGTTGTCGGTGTGTGTGTGTGTGTTGTCGGTGTGTGTGTGTGTGTGTGTGTGTGTGTTGTCGGTGTGTGTGTGTGTTGTCGGTGTGTGTGTGTTGTCGGTGTGTGTGTGTTGTCGGTGTGTGTGTGTTGTCGGTGTGTGTGTATGTGTGTTGTCGGTGTGTGTGTGTGTGTGTTGTCGGTGTGTGTGTGTTGTCGGTGTGTGTGTGTGTGTGTTGTCGGTGTGTGTGTGTGTGTTGTGTGTGTGTGTGTGTTGTCGGTGTGTGTGTGTGTGTGTGTGTTGTCGGTGTGTGTGTGTGTTGTCGGTGTGTGTGTGTGTGTGTGTGTGTTGTCGGTGTGTGTGTGTTGTCGGTGTGTGTGTGTGTGTGTGTTGTCGGTGTGTCTGTGTGTGTTGTCGGTGTGTGTGTGTGTTGTCAGTGTGTGTGTGTGTGTGTGTTGTCGGTGTGTTTGTGTTGTCGGTGTGTGTGTGTGTGTGTGTTGTCGGTGTGTGTGTGTGTGTGTTGTCGGTGTGTGTGTGTGTAGTCGGTGTGTGTGTGTGTGTGTGTGTTGTCGGTGTGTGTGTGTGTGTTGTCGGTGTGTGTGTGTGTGTGTGTTGTCGGTGTGTGTGTGTGTTGTCGGTGTGTGTGTGTTGTGTGTGTGTGTGTTGTCGGTGTGTGTGTGTTGTCGGTGTGTGTGTGTTGTCGGTGTGTGTGTGTGTGTTGTGTGTGTGTGTGTTGTCGGTGTGTGTGTGTGTGTGTTGTCGGTGTGTGTGTGTGTTGTCGGTGTGTGTGTGTGTGTGTTGTCGGTGTGTGTGTGTGTGTGTGTGTTGTCAGTGTGTGTGTGTGTGTTGTCGGTGTGTGTGTGTGTGTGTTGTCGGTGTGTGTGTGTGTGTGTTGTCGGTGTGTGTGTGTGTAGTCGGTGTGTGTGTGTGTGTGTGTGTTGTCGGTGTGTGTGTGTGTGTTGTCGGTGTGTGTGTGTGTGTGTGTGTGTGTGTTGTCGGTGTGTGTGTGTGTTGTCGGTGTGTGTGTGTTGTGTGTGTGTGTGTTGTCGGTGTGTGTGTGTTGTCGGTGTGTGTGTATGTGTGTTGTCGGTGTGTGTGTGTGTGTGTTGTCGGTGTGTGTGTGTTGTCGGTGTGTGTGTGTGTGTGTTGTCGGTGTGTGTGTGTGTGTTGTGTGTGTGTGTGTGTTGTCGGTGTGTGTGTGTGTGTGTGTGTTGTCGGTGTGTGTGTGTGTTGTCGGTGTGTGTGTGTGTGTGTGTGTGTTGTCGGTGTGTGTGTGTTGTCGGTGTGTGTGTGTGTGTGTTGTCGGTGTGTCTGTGTGTGTTGTCGGTGTGTGTGTGTGTTGTCAGTGTGTGTGTGTGTGTGTGTTGTCGGTGTGTTTGTGTTGTCGGTGTGTGTGTGTGTGTGTGTTGTCGGTGTGTGTGTGTGTGTGTTGTCGGTGTGTGTGTGTGTAGTCGGTGTGTGTGTGTGTGTGTGTGTTGTCGGTGTGTGTGTGTGTGTTGTCGGTGTGTGTGTGTGTGTGTGTTGTCGGTGTGTGTGTGTGTTGTCGGTGTGTGTGTGTTGTGTGTGTGTGTGTTGTCGGTGTGTGTGTGTTGTCGGTGTGTGTGTGTTGTCGGTGTATGTGTGTGTGTGTGTTGTCGGTGTGTGTGTGTGTGTGTGTTGTCGGTGTGTGTGTGTGTGTTGTCAGTGTGTGTGTGTGTGTGTTGTCGGGGTGTGTGTGTTTGTGTGTTGTCGGTGTGTGTGTGTGTGTTGTCGGTGTGTGTGTGTGTTGTCGGTGTGTGTGTGTGTTGTCGGTGTGTGTGTGTTGTCGGTGTGTGTGTGTGTGTTGTCGGTGTGTGTGTGTGTGTGTTGTCGGTGTGTGTGTCTGTGTTGTTGGTGTGTGTGTGTGTGTGTTGTCGGTGTGTGTGTGTGTGTTGTGTGTGTGTGTTGTCGGTGTGTGTGTTTGTGTGTGTGTTGTCGGTGTGTGTGTGTGTTGTCGGTGTGTGTGTGTCTGTGTGTGTGTTGTCGGTGTGTGTGTGTTGTCGGTGTGTGTGTGTGTGTGTGTTGTCGGTGTGTGTGTGTGTGTTGTCGGTGTGTGTGTGTGTTGTCAGTGTGTGTGTGTGTGTGTGTTGTCGGTGTGTGTTTGTGTTGTCGGTGTGTGTGTGTGTGTGTGTTGTCGGTGTGTGTGTGTGTGTGTTGTCGGTGTGTGTGTGTGTAGTCGGTGTGTGTGTGTGTGTGTGTGTTGTCGGTGTGTGTGTGTGTGTTGTCGGTGTGTGTGTGTGTGTGTGTGTGTGTGTTGTCGGTGTGTGTGTGTGTTGTCGGTGTGTGTGTGTTGTGTGTGTGTGTGTTGTCGGTGTGTGTGTGTTGTCGGTGTGTGTGTATGTGTGTTGTCGGTGTGTGTGTGTGTGTGTTGTCGGTGTGTGTGTGTTGTCGGTGTGTGTGTGTGTGTGTTGTCGGTGTGTGTGTGTGTGTTGTGTGTGTGTGTGTGTTGTCGGTGTGTGTGTGTGTGTGTGTGTTGTCGGTGTGTGTGTGTGTTGTCGGTGTGTGTGTGTGTGTGTGTGTGTTGTCGGTGTGTGTGTGTTGTCGGTGTGTGTGTGTGTGTGTGTTGTCGGTGTGTCTGTGTGTGTTGTCGGTGTGTGTGTGTGTTGTCAGTGTGTGTGTGTGTGTGTGTTGTCGGTGTGTTTGTGTTGTCGGTGTGTGTGTGTGTGTGTGTTGTCGGTGTGTGTGTGTGTGTGTTGTCGGTGTGTGTGTGTGTAGTCGGTGTGTGTGTGTGTGTGTGTGTTGTCGGTGTGTGTGTGTGTGTTGTCGGTGTGTGTGTGTGTGTGTGTTGTCGGTGTGTGTGTGTGTTGTCGGTGTGTGTGTGTTGTGTGTGTGTGTGTTGTCGGTGTGTGTGTGTTGTCGGTGTGTGTGTGTTGTCGGTGTGTGTGTGTGTGTGGTGTGTGTGTGTGTGTGTTGTCGGTGTGTGTGTGTGTGTGTTGTCGGTGTGTGTGTGTGTGTGTTGTCGGTGTGTGTGTGTGTGTGTGTGTTGTCAGTGTGTGTGTGTGTGTTGTCGGTGTGTGTGTGTGTGTGTTGTCGGTGTGTGTGTGTGTCTGTGTTGTCGGTGTGTGTGTGTGTGTTGTCGGTGTGTGTGTGTGTGTGTTGTCGGTGTGTGTGTGTGTGTGTTGCTGGTGTGTGTGTGTGTGTGTGTTGTCGGTGTGTGTGTGTGTGTTGTCGGTGTATGTTTGTGTGTGTTGTCGGTGTGTTTGTGTGTGTGTTGTCGGTGTGTGTGTGTGTTGTCGGTGTGTGTGTGTGTGTGTGTGTGTGTGTTGTCAGTGTGTGTGTGTGTGTGTGTGTGTTGTCGGTGTGTGTGTGTGTGTGTGTGTGTTGTCGGTGTGTGTGTGTGTGTGTGTTGTCCGGGTGTGTGTGTGTGTGTGTGTGTTGTCGGTGTGTGTGTGTTGTCGATGTGTGTGTGTTTGTGTGTTGTCGGTGTGTGTGTGTGTGTGTGTTGTCGGTGTGTGTGTGTGTGTTGTCAGTGTGTGTGTGTGTGTGTGTGTGTGTTGTCGGTGTGTGTGTGTGTGTTGTCGGTGTGTGTGTGTGTGTGTTGTCGGTGTGTGTGTGTGTTGCTGGTGTTTGTGTGTGTGTGTGTGTGTTGTCGGTGTGTGTGTGTGTGTGTGTTGTCGGTGTGTGTGTGTGTGTTGTCGGTGTGTGTGTGTGTGTGTGTTGTCGGTGTGTGTGTGTGTGTTGCTGGTGTTTGTGTGTGTGTGTGTTGTCGGTGTGTGTGTGTGTGTGTTGTCGGTGTGTGTGTGTGTGTGTGTGTTGTCGGTGTGTGTGTGTGTGTTGTCGGTGTGTGTGTGTGTGTTGTCGGTGTGTTTGTGTGTGTGTGTTGTCGTTGTGTGTGTGTGTGTTGTCGGTGTGTGTGTGTGTGTTGTCGGTGTGTTTGTGTGTGTGTGTGTTGTCGGTGTGTGTGTGTGTGTTGTCGGTGTGTGTGTGTGTGTTGTGTGTGTGTGTGTTGTCGGTGTGTGTGTGTGTTGTCGGTGTGTGTGTGTGTTGTCGGTGTGTGTGTGTGTGTGTTGTCAGTGTGTGTGTGTGTGTGTGTGTGTGTGTTGTCGGTGTGTGTGTGTGTGTGTGTGTGTGTGTGTGTGTGTGTTGTCGGTGTGTGTGTGTGTGTGTGTTGCCGGTGTGTGTGTGTGTGTTGTCGGTGTGTCTGTGTGTTGTCGGTGTGTGTGTGTGTGTGTTGTCGGTGTGTGTGTGTGTGTGTTGTCGGTGTGTGTGTGTGTGTTGTCAGTGTGTGTGTGTGTGTTGTCGGTGTGTGTGTGTGTAGTCGGTGTGTGTGTGTGTGTGTGTGTGTTGTCGGTGTGTGTGTGTGTGTTGTCGGTGTGTGTGTGTGTGTGTGTGTGTGTGTTGTCGGTGTGTGTGTGTGTTGTCGGTGTGTGTGTCTGTTGTGTGTGTGTGTGTTGTCGGTGTGTGTGTGTGTTGTCGGTGTGTGTGTGTGTGTGTGTGTGTGTTGTCGGTGTGTGTGTGTTGTCGGTGTGTGTGTGTGTTGTCGGTGTGTGTGTGTGTGTGTGTTGTCGGTGTGTGTGTGTGTGTGTGTGTTGTCGGTGTGTGTGTGTGTGTTGTCGGTGTGTGTGTGTGTGTTGTCGGTGTGTTTGTGTGTGTGTGTTGTCGTTGTGTGTGTGTGTGTTGTCGGTGTGTGTGTGTGTGTTGTCGGTGTGTTTGTGTGTGTGTGTTGTCGTTGTGTGTGTGTGTGTGTTGTCGGTGTGTGTGTGTGTGTTGTGTGTGTGTGTGTTGTCGGTGTGTGTGTGTGTTGTCGGTGTGTGTGTGTGTGTGTTGTCGGTGTGTGTGTGTGTTGTCAGTGTGTGTGTGTGTGTGTGTGTGTGTGTTGTCGGTGTGTGTGTGTGTTGTCAGTGTGTGTGTGTGTGTTGTCGGTGTGTGTGTGTGTAGTCGGTGTGTGTGTGTGTGTGTGTGTGTTGTCGGTGTGTGTGTGTGTGTTGTCGGTGTGTGTGTGTGTGTGTGTGTGTGTGTGTTGTCGGTGTGTGTGTGTGTTGTCGGTGTGTGTGTCTGTTGTGTGTGTGTGTGTTGTCGGTGTGTGTGTGTGTTGTCGGTGTGTGTGTGTGTGTGTGTGTGTGTTGTGTGTGTGTGTGTTGTCGGTGTGTGTGTGTGTGTTGTCGGTGTGTGTGTGTGTGTGTTGTCGGTGTGTGTGTCTGTGTTGTTGGTGTGTGTGTGTGTGTGTTGTCGGTGTGTGTGTGTTGTGTGTGTGTGTGTTGTCGGTGTGTGTGTGTGTGTGTTGTCGGTGTGTGTGTGTGTGTGTGTGTGTTGTCGGTGTGTGTGTGTTGTCGGTGTGTGTGTGTGTTGTCGGTGTGTGTGTGAGTGTTGTCGGTGTGTGTGTGTGTTGTCAGTGTGTGTGTGTGTGTGTGTGTTGTCGGTGTGTGTGTGTGTTGTCGGTGTGTGTGTGTGTGTGTGTTGTCGGTGTGTGTGTGTGTGTGTTGTCGGTGTGTGTGTGTGTAGTCGGTGTGTGTGTGTGTGGGTGTGTGTTGTCGGTGTGTGTGTGTGTGTGTTGTCGGTGTGTGTTTGTGTGTGTGTGTGTTG
>NW_027675350.1:80000-97500 GCF_965601325.2 Salmo salar
GTGTGTGTGTGTTGTCGGTGTGTGTGTGTGTGTGTTGTCGGTGTGTGTGTGTGTGTGTGTTGTCGGTCTGTGTGTGTGTTGTCGTGTGTGTGTGTGTTGTCGGTGTGTGTGTGTGTGTGTGTTGTCGGTGTGTGTGTGTGTGTGTGTTGTCGGTGTGTGTGTGTGTGTTGTCGGTGTGTGTGTGTGTGTGTTGTCGGGTGTGTGTGTGTGTGTGTTGTCGGTGTGTGTGTGTGTGTTGTCGGTGTGTGTGTGTGTGTTGTCGGTGTGTGTGTGTGTTGTCGGTGTGTGTGTGTTGTCGGTGTGTGTGTGTGTGTTGTCGGTGTGTGTGTGTGTGTGTTGTCGGTGTGTGTGTCTGTGTTGTTGGTGTGTGTGTGTGTGTGTTGTCGGTGTGTGTGTGTGTGTTGTGTGTGTGTGTTGTCGGTGTGTGTGTGTGTGTGTGTGTTGTCGTGTGTGTGTGTGTGTTGTCGGTGTGTGTGTGTGTGTGTGTGTTGTCGGTGTGTGTGTGTTGTCGGTGTGTGTGTGTGTGTGTGTTGTCGGTGTGTGTGTGTGTGTTGTCGGTGTGTGTGTGTGTTGTCAGTGTGTGTGTGTGTGTGTGTTGTCGGTGTGTGTGTGTGTTGTCGGTGTGTGTGTGTGTGTGTGTTGTCGGTGTGTGTGTGTGTGTGTTGTCGGTGTGTGTGTGTGTGTGTCGGTGTGTGTGTGTGTGTGTGTTGTCGGTGTGTGTGTGTGTGTTGTCGGTGTGTGTGTGTGTGTGTGTGTTGTCGGTGTGTGTGTGTGTTGTCGGTGTGTGTGTGTGTGTGTGTGTGTGTGTTGTCGGTGTGTGTGTGTTGTCGGTGTGTGTGTGTGTGTGTTGTCGGTGTGTGTGTGTGTGTGTTGTCGGTGTGTGTGTGTTGTGTGTGTGTGTGTGTGTGTTGTCGGTGTGTGTGTGTGTGTTGTGTGTGTGTGTGTGTTGTCGGTGTGTGTGTGTGTGTGTGTGTTGTCGGTGTGTGTGTGTGTTGTCGGTGTGTGTGTGTGTGTGTGTCGTGTTGTCGGTGTGTGTGTGTTGTCAGTGTGTGTGTGTGTGTGTTGTCGGTGTGTGTGTGTGTTGTCGGTGTGTGTGTGTGTGTGTGTGTTGTCGGTGTGTGTGTGTGTTGTCGGTGTGTGTGTGTGTGTGTGTTGTCGGTGTGTGTGTGTGTGTGTTGTCGGTGTGTGTGTGTGTGTCGTGTGTGTGTGTGTGTGTGTGTTGTCGGTGTGTGTGTGTGTGTTGTCGGTGTGTGTGTGTGTGTGTGTGTGTGTGTCGGTGTGTGTGTGTGTTGTCGGTGTGTGTGTGTTGTGTGTGTGTGTGTTGTCGGTGTGTGTGTGTTGTCGGTGTGTGTGTGTGTGTGTTGTCGGTGTGTGTGTGTGTGTGTTGTCGTGTGTGTGTGTGTTGTCGGTGTGTGTGTGTGTGTTGTCGGTGTGTGTGTGTGTGTGTGTTGTCGGTGTGTGTGTGTGTGTGTTGTCGGTGTGTGTGTGTGTGTGTGTTGTCGGTGTGTGTGTGTGTGTGTGTGTGTGTGTGTGTGTGTGTTGTCGGTGTGTGTGTGTTGTGTGTTGTCGGTGTGTGTGTGTGTGTGTGTTGTCGGTGTGTGTGTGTGTGTGTCGTGTGTGTGTGTGTGTGTGTGTGTGTTGTCGGTGTGTGTGTGTGTGTTGTCGGTGTGTGTGTGTGTGTGTTGTCGGTGTGTGTGTGTGTGTGCTGGTGTGTGTGTGTGTGTGTGTGTGTTGTCGGTGTGTGTGTGTGTGTGTTGTCGTGTGTGTGTGTGTGTGTTGTCGGTGTGTGTGTGTGTGTGTGTGTGTGTGTGTGTGTGTGTGTTGTCGGTGTGTGTGTGTGTGTGTGTGTTGTCGGTGTGTGTGTGTGTGTGTGTGTTGTCGGTGTGTGTGTGTGTGTTGTCGGTGTGTGTGTGTGTGTTGTCGGTGTGTGTGTGTGTGTGTGTTGTCGTGTGTGTGTGTGTGTTGTCGGTGTGTGTGTGTGTGTTGTCGTGTGTGTGTGTGTGTGTGTTGTCGGTGTGTGTGTGTGTGTTGTCGGTGTGTGTGTGTGTGTTGTGTGTGTGTGTGTTGTCGGTGTGTGTGTGTGTTGTCGGTGTGTGTGTGTGTGTGTTGTCGGTGTGTGTGTGTGTGTGTTGTCGTGTGTGTGTGTGTGTGTGTGTGTGTGTTGTCGGTGTGTGTGTGTGTGTCGTGTGTGTGTGTGTGTTGTCGGTGTGTGTGTGTGTGTGTGTTGTCGGTGTGTGTGTGTGTGTTGTCGGTGTGTTGTGTGTTGTCGGTGTGTGTGTGTGTGTGTGTCGGTGTGTGTGTGTGTGTGTTGTCGGTGTGTGTGTGTGTGTTGTCGTGTGTGTGTGTGTGTTGTCGGTGTGTGTGTGTGTTGTCGGTGTGTGTGTGTGTGTGTGTGTGTTGTCGGTGTGTGTGTGTGTGTTGTCGGTGTGTGTGTGTGTGTGTGTGTGTGTTGTCGGTGTGTGTGTGTGTTGTCGTGTGTGTGTGTCTGTGTGTGTGTGTTGTGTGTGTTGTCGTGTGTGTGTGTGTGTTGTCGGTGTGTGTGTGTGTGTGTGTGTGTGTTGTCGGTGTGTGTGTGTTGTCGGTGTGGTGTGTGTGTTGTCGGTGTGTGTGTGTGTGTGTGTTGTCGGTGTGTGTGTGTGTGTGTGTGTTGTCGGTGTGTGTGTGTGTGTTGTCGGTGTGTGTGTGTGTGTTGTCGGTGTGTTTGTGTGTGTGTGTTGTCGTTGTGTGTGTGTGTGTTGTCGGTGTGTGTGTGTGTGTTGTCGGTGTGTTGTGTGTGTGTGTTGTCGTTGTGTGTGTGTGTGTGTTGTCGGTGTGTGTGTGTGTGGTGTGTGTGTGTGTGTTGTCGGTGTGTGTGTGTGTTGTCGGTGTGTGTGTGTGTGTGTTGTCGTGTGTGTGTGTGTGTGTTGTCGTGTGTGTGTGTGTGTGTGTGTGTGTGTTGTCGGTGTGTGTGTGTGTGTGTGTGTGTGTGTGTTGTCGGTGTGTGTGTGTGTTGTCGGTGTGTGTGTGTGTGTGTTGTCGGTGTGTGTGTGTGTGTGTTGTCGGTGTGTGTGTGTGTGTTGTCGGTGTGTGTGTGTGTGTTGTCGGTGTGTGTGTGTGTAGTCGGTGTGGTGTGTGTGTGTGTGTTGTCGGTGTGTGTGTGTGTGTTGTCGGTGTGTGTGTGTGTGTGTGTGTTGTCGGTGTGTGTGTGTGTTGTCGGTGTGTGTGTCTGTGTGTGTGTGTGTGTGTCGGTGTGTGTGTGTGTTGTCGGTGTGTGTGTGTGTGTGTTGTCGGTGTGTGTGTCTGTGTGTTGGTGTGTGTGTGTGTGTGTTGTCGGTGTGTGTGTGTGTGTTGTCGGTGTGTGTGTGTGTTGTCGGTGTGTGTGTGTGTGTGTTGTCGGTGTGTGTGTGTGTTGTCGGTGTGTGTGTGTGTGTGTGTGTTGTCGGTGTGTGTGTGTGTGTCGTGTGTGTGTGTGTGTTGTCGGTGTGTGTGTGTGTGTTGTCGGTGTGTGTGTGTGTGTGTCGGTGTGTGTGTGTGTGTGTGTTGTCGGTGTGTGTGTGTGTTGTCGTGTGTGTGTGTGTGTGTTGTCGGTGTGTGTGTGTGTGTGTTGTCGGTGTGTGTGTGTGTGTCGGTGTGTGTGTGTGTGTGTGTGTTGTCGGTGTGTGTGTGTGTGTTGTCGGTGTGTGTGTGTGTGTGTGTGTGTTGTCGGTGTGTGTGTGTGTTGTCGGTGTGTGTGTGTGTGTGTGTGTGTGTGTTGTCGGTGTGTGTGTGTTGTCGGTGTGTGTGTGTGTGTGTTGTCGTGTGTGTGTGTGTGTGTTGTCGGTGTGTGTGTGTGTGTGTGTTGTCGGTGTGTGTGTGTGTTGTCGGTGTGTGTGTGTTGTCGGTGTTGTGTGTGTGTGTGTTGTCGGTGTGTGTGTGTGTGTGTGTTGTCGGTGTGTGTGTGTGTGTGGTGTGTGTGTGTGTGTGTTGTCGGTGTGTGTGTGTTGTGTGTTGTCGGTGTGTGTGTGTGTGTTGTCGGTGTGTGTGTGTGTGTGTCGGTGTGTGTGTGTGTGTGTCGGTGTGTGTGTGTTGTCGGTGTGTGTGTGTGTGTTGTCGGTGTGTGTGTGTGTGTGTTGTCGGTGTGTGTGTCTGTGTTGTTGGTGTGTGTGTGTGTTGTCGGTGTGTGTGTGTGTGTGTCGGTGTGTGTGTGTGTTGTCGTGTGTGTGTGTGTGTGTGTGTTGTCGGTGTGTGTGTGTGTTGTCGGTGTGTGTGTGTGTGTGTGTTGTCGGTGTGTGTGTGTGTGTGTTGTCGGTGTGTGTGTGTGTTGTCGGTGTGTGTGTGTGTGGGTGTGTGTTGTCGGTGTGTGTGTGTGTGTTGTCGGTGTGTGTGTGTGTGTGTGTGTTGTCGGTGTGTGTGTGTGTTGTCGTGTGTGTGTGTTGTGTGTGTGTGTGTTGTCGTGTGTGTGTGTTGTCGGTGTGTGTGTGTGTGTGTTGTCGGTGTGTGTGTGTGTGTGTTGTCGTGTGTGTGTGTGTGTGTGTTGTCGGTCTGTGTGTGTGTTGTGGTGTGTGTGTGTTGTCGTGTGTGTGTGTGTGTGTTGTCGTGTGTGTGTGTGTGTGTGTGTCGTGTGTGTGTGTGTGTGTTGTCGGGGTGTGTGTGTGTGTGTTGTCGGTGTGTGTGTGTGTGTTGTCGTGTGTGTGTGTGTGTTGTCGGTGTGTGTGTGTGTTGTCGGTGTGTGTGTGTTGTCGGTGTGTGTGTGTGTGTTGTCGGTGTGTGTGTGTGTGTGTTGTCGGTGTGTGTGTCTGTGTTGTTGGTGTGTGTGTGTGTGTGTTGTCGGTGTGTGTGTGTGTGTTGTGTGTGTGTGTTGTCGGTGTGTGTGTGTGTGTGTGTTGTCGGTGTGTGTGTGTGTTGTCGGTGTGTGTGTGTCTGTGTGTGTGTTGTCGGTGTGTGTGTGTTGTCGGTGTGTGTGTGTGTGTGTGTTGTCGTGTGTGTGTGTGTGTTGTCGGTGTGTGTGTGTGTTGTGTGTGTGTGTGTGTGTGTGTTGTCGGTGTGTGTGTGTGTTGTCGGTGTGTGTGTGTGTGTGTTGTCGGTGTGTGTGTGTGTGTGTTGTCGGTGTGTGTGTGTGTGTTGTCGGTGTGTGTGTGTGTGTGTGTGTTGTCGGTGTGTGTGTGTGTGTTGTCGGTGTGTGTGTGTGTGTGTGTGTGTTGTCGGTGTGTGTGTGTGTTGTCGGTGTGTGTGTGTGTGTGTGTGTGTGTTGTCGGTGTGTGTGTGTTGTCGGTGTGTGTGTGTGTGTTGTCGGTGTGTGTGTGTGTGTGTTGTCGGTGTGTGTGTGTTGTCGGTGTGTGTGTGTGTGTGTTGTCGGTGTGTGTGTGTGTGTTGTGTGTGTGTGTGTGTTGTCGGTGTGTGTGTGTGTGTGTGTTGTCGGTGTGTGTGTGTGTTGTCGGTGTGTGTGTGTGTGTGTGTGTTGTCGGTGTGTGTGTGTTGTCGTGTGTGTGTCTGTGTGTGTTGTCGGTGTGTGTGTGTGTGTGTGTGGTGTGTGTGTGTGTGTTGTCGGTGTGTGTTTGTGTTGTCGGTGTGTGTGTGTGTGTGTGTTGTCGGTGTGTGTGTGTGTGTGTTGTCGGTGTGTGTGTGTGTTGTCGGTGTGTGTGTGTGTGTGTGTTGTCGGTGTGTGTGTGTGTTGTCGGTGTGTGTGTGTGTGTGTGTGTGTGTCGGTGTGTGTGTGTGTTGTCGGTGTGTGTGTGTTGTGTGTGTGTGTGTTGTCGGTGTGTGTGTGTTGTGGTGTGTGTGTGTGTGTGTTGTCGGTGTGTGTGTGTGTGTGTTGTCGGTGTGTGTGTGTTGTCGGTGTGTGTGTGTGTGTTGTCGGTGTGTGTGTGTGTGTGTGTTGTCGGTGTGTGTGTGTGTGTGTTGTCGGTGTGTGTGTGTGTGTTGTGTGTGTGTGTGTGTTGTCGGTGTGTGTGTGTGTGTGTTGTCGGTGTGTGTGTGTGTTGTCGGTGTGTGTGTGTGTGTGTTGTCGGTGTGTGTGTGTGTGTGTGTGTTGTCGGTGTGTGTGTGTGTGTTGTCGGTGTGTGTGTGTGTGTGTTGTCGGTGTGTGTGTGTGTCTGTGTTGTCGGTGTGTGTGTGTGTGTTGTCGGTGTGTGTGTGTGTGTGTTGTCGGTGTGTGTGTGTGTGTGTGCTGGTGTGTGTGTGTGTGTGTGTTGTCGGTGTGTGTGTGTGTGTTGTCGGTGTGTGTGGTGTGTGTGTGTCGTGTCGGTGTGTGTGTGTGTGTCGTGTGTGTGTGTGTGTTGTCGGTGTGTGTGTGTGTGTGTGTGTGTGGTGTTGTCGGTGTGTGTGTGTGTGTGTTGTCGGTGTGTGTGTGTGTGTGTGTTGTCGTGTGTGTGTGTGTTGTCGGTGTGTGTGTGTGTGTGTGTGTTGTCGGTGTGTGTGTGTGTGTGTGTGTGTGTGTGTGTGTGTGTGTGTTGTCGGTGTGTGTGTGTGTGTTGTCGGTGTGTGTGTGTGTGTGTTGTCGGTGTGTGTGTGTGTTGTCGGTGTGTGCGTGTGTGTTGTCGGTGTGTGTGTGTGTGTTGTCGGTGTGTGTGTGTGTTGTCTGTCGTGTGTGTGTGTGTGTGTGTTGTCGGTGTGTGTGTGTGTGTGTGTCGTGTGTGTGTGTGTGTGTGTGTGTGTGTGTGTTGTCGGTGTGTGTGTGTGTGTGTGTTGTCGGTGTGTGTGTGTGTGTGTTGTCGGTGTGTGTGTGTGTGTTGCTGTTGTCGGTGTGTGTGTGTGTGTGTGGTGTCGGTGTGTGTGTGTGTGTTGTCGGTGTGTGTGTGTGTGTGTGTGTCGGTGGTGTGTGTGTGTGTGTTGTCGGTGTGTGTGTGTGTGTTGTCGGTGTGTGTGTGTGTGTGTGTGTGTGTCGTGTGTGTGTGTGTGTGTTGTCGTGTGTGTGTGTGTTGTCGGTGTGTGTGTGTGTGTGTTGTCGGTGTGTGTGTGTTGTCGGTGTGTGTGTGTGTGTTGTCGGTGTGTGTGTGTGTGTGTGTTGCGGTGTGTGTGTGTGTGTTGTCGGTGTGTGTGTGTGTGTGTTGTCGGTGTGTGTGTGTGTGTGTGTGTCGGTGTGTGTGTGTGTGTGTGTTGTCGGTGTGTGTGTGTGTGTGTCGGTGTGTGTGTGTGTGTTGTCGTGTGTGTGTGTGTGTGTTGTCGGTGTGTGTGTGTGTGTGTTGTCGTGTGTGTGTGTGTGTGTGTGTTGTCGGTGTGTGTGTGTGTGTTGTCGGTGTGTGCGTGTGTGTGTGTCGTGTGTGTGTGTGTGTGTGTGTCGGTGTGTGTGTGTGTGTGTTGTCGGTGTGTGTGTGTGTGTTGTCGTGTGTGTGTGTGTGTGTGTGTGTTGTCGGTGTGTGTGTGTGTAGTCGGTGTGTGTGTGTGTGTGTTGTCGTGTTGTCGGTGTGTGTGTGTGTGTTGTCGGTGTGTGTGTGTGTGTGTGTGTGTGTTGTCGGTGTGTGTGTGTGTTGTCGGTGTGTGTGTGTGTTGTGTGTGTGTGTGTTGTCGGTGTGTGTGTGTGTTGTCGGTGTGTGTGTGTGTGTGTGTGTGTGTTGTCGTGTGTGTGTGTTGTCGGTGTGTGTGTGTGTGTTGTCGGTGTGTGTGTGTGTGTGTTGTCGGTGTGTGTGTGTGTGTGTGTTGTCGGTGTGTGTGTGTGTGTTGTCGGTGTGTGTGTGTGTGTTGTCGGTGTGTGTGTGTGTGTGTTGTCGTTGTGTGTGTGTGTGTTGTCGGTGTGTGTGTGTGTGTGTCGGTGTGTGGTTGTGTGTGTGTGTGTTGTCGGTGTGTGTGTGTGTGTGTTGTCGGTGTGTGTGTGTGTGTTGTGTGTGTGTGTGTTGTGTTGTCGGTGTGTGTGTGTGTGTTGTCGGTGTGTGTGTGTGTGTGTTGTCGTGTGTGTGTGTGTGTGTTGTCGGTGTGTGTGTGTGTGTGTGTGTGTGTGTTGTCGGTGTGTGTGTGTGTCGGTGTGTGTGTGTGTGTTGTCGTGTGTGTGTGTGTTGTCGGTGTGTGTGTGTGTGTTGTCGGTGTGTGTGTGTGTGTGTTGTCGGTGTGTGTGTGTGTGTTGGTCGGTGTGTGTGTGTGTGTTGTCGGTGTGTGTGTGTGTGTGTGTGTGTGTGTGTGTGTGTGTGTGTTGTCGGTGTGTGTGTGTGTGTTGTCGGTGTGTGTGTGTGTGTGTGTTGGGTGTGTGTGTGTGTGTTGTCGGTGTGTGTGTGTGTTGTGGTGTCGGTGTGTGTGTGTGTTGTCGGTGTGTGTGTGTGTGTGTGTGTGTCGGTGTGTGTGTGTGTGTTGTCGGTGTGTGTGTGTGTTGTCGGTGTGTGTGTTGTGTGTGTGTGTGTTGTCGGTGTGTGTGTGTGTGTTGTCGGTGTGTGTGTGTGTGTGTTGTCGGTGTGTGTGTGTTGTCGGTGTGTGTGTGTGTGTTGTCGGTGTGTGTGTGTGTGTGTGTGTTGTCGGTGTGTGTGTGTGTAGTCGGTGTGTGTGTGTGTGTGTGTGTGTTGTCGGTGTGTGTGTGTTGTCGGTGTGTGCGTGTGTTGTCGGTGTGTGTGTGTGTGTTGTCGGTGTGTGTGTGTGTTGTCGGAGTGTGTGTTGTGTGTGTGTGTGTTGTCGGTGTGTGTGTGTGTTGTCGGTGTGTGTGTGTGTGTGTGTTGTCGTGTGTGTGTGTGTGTGTGTTGTCGGTGTGTGTGTGTGTAGTCGGTGTGTGTGTGTGTGTGTGTGTGTGTTGTCGGTGTGTGTGTGTGTGTGTGTGTGTGTGTGTGTGTGTTGTCGGTGTGTGTTTGTGTGTGTGTGTGTTGTCGGTGTGAGTGTGTGTGTGTCGGTGTCGGTGTGTGTTGTGTGTGTGTGTGTTGTCGATGTGTGTGTGTGTGTTGTCGGTGTGTGTGTGTGTGTGTGTTGTCGGTGTGTGCGTGTGTGTGTTGTCGGTGTGTGTGTGTGTGTGTCAGTGTTGTCGGTGTGTGTGTGTGTTGTCGGTGTGTGTTTGTGTTGTCGGTGTGTGTGTGTGTGTGTGTGTTGTCGGTGTGTGTGTGTGTGTGTGTTGTCGGTGTGTGTGTGTGTAGTCGGTGTGTGTGTGTGTGTTGTCGGTGTGTGTGTGTGTGTTGTCGGTGTGTGTGTGTGTGTTGTCGGTGTGTGTGTGTGTGTTGTCGGTGTGTGTGTGTGTTGTCGGTGTGTGTGTGTTGTCGGTGTGTGTGTGTGTGTGTTGTCGGTGTGTGTGTGTGTGTGTGTTGTCGGTGTGTGTGTGCGTGTGTTGTCGGTGTGTGTGTGTGTGTGTTGTCGGTGTGTGTGTGTTGTCGGTGTGTGTGTGTGTGTTGTCGGTGTGTGTGTGTGTGTGTGTTGTCGGTGTCGTGTGTGTGTGTGTTGTCGGTGTGTGTGTGTCTGTGTGTGTGTTGTCAGTGTGTGTGTGTTGTCGGTGTGTGTGTGTGTGTGTGTTGTCGGTGTGTGTGTGTGTTGTCGGGGTGTGTGTGTGTGTTGTCGGTGTGTGTGTGTGTGTGTGTGTTGTCGGTGTGTGTGTGTTGTCGGTGTGTGTGTGTGTGTGTGTTGTGGGTGTGTGTGTGTGTGTGTGTGTTGTCGGTGTGTGTGTGTGTGTGTTGTCAGTGTGTGTGTGTGTGTGTGTGTCAGTGTTGTCGGTGTGTGTGTGTGTGTTGTCGGTGTGTGTGTGTGTGTGTTGTCGGTGTGTGTGTGTGTGTTGCTCGGTGTGTGTGTGTGTTGTCGGTGTGTGTGTGTTGTCGGTGTGTGTGTGTGTGTGTCGGTGTCGGTGTGTGTGTGTGTGTGTGTCGGTGTGTGTGTGTGTTGCTGGTGTGTGTGTGTGTGTGTGTTGTCGGTGTGTGTGTGTGTGTTGTGTGTGTGTGTTGTCGGTGTGTGTGTGTGTGTGTGTGTGTTGTGTCGGTGTGTGTGTGTGTGTTGTCGGTGTGTGTGTGTGTGTGTTGTCGGTGTTGTCGGTGTGTGTGTGTTGTCGGTGTGTGTGTGTGTGTGTGTGTCGGTCGTGTGTGTGTGTGTGTGTTGTCAGTGTGTGTGTGTGTGTGTGTCAGTCGGTGTGTGTGTGTGTGTTGTCGGTGTGTGTGTCGCAGCGTGTCGTGTGTGTGTTGTCGGTGTGTGTGTGTGTCGGTGTGTGTGTGTGTGTGTGTTGTCGGTGTGTGTGTGTGTAGTCGGTGTGTGTGCGTGTGTGTGTGTTGTCGGTGTGTGTGTGTGTGTTGTCGGTGTGTGTGTGTGTGTGTGTGTGTTGTCGGTGTGTGTGTGTCGGTGTGGGGTGTGTGTGTGTTGTGTGTGCCGTGTTGTCGGTGTGTGTGTGTGTTGTCGGTGTGTGTGTGTGTGTGTTGTCGGTGTGTGTCTGTGTGTGTGTTGTCGGTGTGTGTGTGTGTGTGTTGTCGGTGTGTGTGTGTGTGTGTGTGTTGTCGGTGTGTGTGTGTGTTGTGTGTGTGTGTGTGTCGTGTGTGTCGTGTGTGTGTCGGTGTGTGTGTGTGTGTGTTGTCGTGTGTGTGTGTGTGTTGTCGGTGTGTGTGTGTGTGTTGTCGGTGTGTGTGAGTCGTGTTGCTGGTGTGTGTGTGTGCGTGTGTGTTGTCGTGTGTGTGTGTGTTGTCGGTGTGTCTGTGTGTGTTGTCGGTGTGTGTGTGTGTTGTCAGTGTGTCGGTGTGTGTGTGTGTGTTGTCGGTGTGTGTGTGTGTGTGTTGTCGGTGTGTGTGTGTGTGTGTGTTGTCGGTGTGTGTGTGTGTGTGTGGTGTCGTGTGTGTGTGTGTGTAGTCGTGTTGTGGTGTGTGTGTTGTCGGTGTGTGTGTGTGTGTGTTGTCGGTGTGTGTGTGTGTGTGTGTGTGTCGGTCGTGTGTGTGTGTGTGTTGTCGGTGTGTGTGTGTGTGTGTGTGTCGTGTGTTGTCGGTGTGTGTGTGTTGTCGGTGTGTGTGTGTGTGTGTTGTCGGTGTGTGTGTGTGTGTGTTGTCGGTGTGTGTGTGTGTTGTCGGTGTGTGTGTGTGTGTTGTCGGTGTGTTTGTGTGTGTGTGTTGTCGTGTGTGTGTGTGTGTGTGTTGTCGGTGTGTGTGTGTGTTGTGTTGTCGGTGTGTGTGTGTGTGTTGTCGGTGTGTGTGTGTGTGTGTGTTGTCGGTGTGTGTGTGTGTGTGTGCGGTGTGTGTGTGTGTGTGTTGTCGGTGTGTGTGTGTGTGTGTGTGTGTCAGTCGGTGTGTGTGTGTGTTGTCGTGTGTGTGTGTGTGTGTGTTGTCGGTGTGTGTGTGTGTGTTGTCGGTGTGTGTGTGTGTGTGTTGTCGGTGTGTGTGTCTGTGTTGTTGGTCGGTGTGTGTGTGTGTTGTCGGTGTGTGTGTGTGTGTGTGTGTGGTGTGTGTCTGTCGGTGTGTGTGTGTGTGTGTGTGTTGTCGGTGTGTGTGTGTGTGTGTTGTCGGTGTGTGTGTGTCTGTGTGTGTGTTGTCGGTGTGTGTGTGTTGTCGGTGTCGGTGTGTGTGTGTGTGTGTTGTCGGTGTGTGTGTGTTGTGTTGTCGGTGTGTGTGTGTGTGTGTTGTCGGTGTGTGTGTGTGTGTGTGTTGTCGGTGTGTGTTTGTGTTGTCGGTGTGTGTGTGTGTGTGTGTCGGTGTGTGTCGGTGTGTGTGTGTGTGTGTTGTCGGTGTGTGTGTGTGTAGTCGGTGTGTGTGTGTGTGTGTGTCGTTGTCGGTGTGTGTGTGTGTGTTGTCGGTGTGTGTGTGTGTGTGTGTCGTGTGTGTCGGTGTGTGTGTGTGTTGTCGGTGTGTGTGTGTGTGTGTCGGTGTGTGTGTGTGTCGGTGTCGGTGTGTGTTGTCGGTGTCGTGTGTGTGTGTGTTGTTGGTGTTGTCTGTGTGTGTGTTGTCGGTGTGTGTGTGTGTTGTCGGTGTGTGTGTGTGCGTGTGTGTTGTCGGTGTGTGTGTGTGTGTTGTCGTGTGTGTGTGTGTTGTCGGTGTCGGTGTGTGTGTGTGTCTGTGTTGTCGGTGTGTGTGTGTGTTGTCGGTGTGTGCGTGTGTGTGTGTGTGTGTGTTGTCGGTGTGTGTGTGTTGTCGGTGTGTGTGTGTGTGTGTGTTGTCGGTGTGTCTGTGTGTGTTGTCGGTGTGTGTGTGTGTTGTCAGTGTGTGTGTGTGTGTGTGTTGTCGGTGTGTGTGTGTGTTGTCGTTGTGTGTGTGTGTGTGTGTAGTGTGTGTCGTGTGTCGTGTGTGTGTGTGTTGTCGGTGTGTGTGTGTGTAGTCGGTGTGTGTGTGTGTTGTCGGTGTGTGTGTGTGTGTTGTCGGTGTGTGTGTGTGTGTTGTTGTGTGTGTGTCGGTGTGTGTGTGTGTTGTCGGTGTGTGTGTGTGTTGTCGGTGTGTGTGTGTGTGTTGTCGGTGTGTGTGTGTGTGTTGTCGGTGTGTGTGTGTGTGTGTGTGTCGTGTGTGTGTGTGTGTGTGTTGTCGGTGTGTGTGTGTGTGTTGTCGGTGTGTGTGTGTGTGTGTGTTGTCGGTGTGTTTGTGTGTGTGTGTTGTCGGTGTGTGTGTGTGTGTGTGTGTTGTCGGTGTGTGTGTGTGTTGTGTGTGTGTGTGTGGTGTGTGTGTGTGTGTGTTGTCGGTGTGTGTGTGTGTGTGTTGTCGGTGTGTGTGTGTGTGTTGTCGGTGTGTGTGTGTGTGTGTTGTCGGTGTGTGTGTGTGTGTGTGTCGGTGTGTGTGTGTGTGTGTGTTGTCGGTGTGTGTGTGTGTGTGTTGTCGGTGTGTGTGTGTTGTCTGTGTGTGTCGGTGTGTGTGTGTGTGTTGTCGGTGTGTGTGTGTGTGTGTTGTCGGTGTGTGTGTGTGTGTGTTGTCTGGTGTGTGTGTGTTGTCGGTGTGTGTGTGGTGTGTGTGTGTGTGTGTCTGTGTGTGTGTTGTGTGTGTTGTCGGTGTGTTGTGTGTGTGTGTTGTCGTGTGTGTGTGTGTTGTCGGTGTGTGTGTGTGTGTGTGTGTGTGTGTGTTGTCGTGTGTGTGTGTGTGTGTGTGTGTGTGTGTGTGTGTTGTCGTGTGTGTGTGTGTTGTCGGTGTGTGTGTGTGTGTGTGTGTGTGTGTGTGTGTGTGTGTGTGTGTTGTCGGTGTGTGTGTGTGTGTTGTCGATGTGTGTGTGTTGTGTGTGTTGTCGGTGTGTGTGTGTGTGTGTGTTGTCGGTGTGTGTGTGTGTGTTGTCGGTGTGTGTGTGTGTGTGTTGTCGGTGTGTGTGTGTGTTGTGTTGTCGTGTGTGTGTGTGTTGTGTTGTCGGTGTGTGTGTGTGTGTTGTCGTGTGTGTGTGTGTGTGTTGTCGGTGTGTGTGTGTGTTGCTGGTGTTTGTGTGTGTGTGTGTGTGTTGTCGGTGTGTGTGTGTGTTGTCGGTGTGTGTGTGTGTGTGTTGTCGGTGTGTGTGTGTGTGTTGCTGGTGTTTGTGTGTGTGTGTGTTGTCGGTGTGTGTGTGTGTGTGTGTGTTGTCGGTGTGTGTGTGTGTGTTTGTGTTGTCGGTGTGTGTGTGTGTGTTGTCGGTGTGTGTGTGTGTGTTGTCGGTGTGTTTGTGTGTGTGTGTTGTCGTTGTGTGTGTGTGTGTTGTCGGTGTGTGTGTGTGTGTTGTCGGTGTGTTTGTGTGTGTGTGTTGTCGGTGTGTGTGTGTGTGTTGTCGGTGTGTGTGTGTGTGTTGTGTGTGTGTGTGTTGTCGGTGTGTGTGTGTGTTGTCGGTGTGTGTGTGTGTGTGTTGTCGGTGTGTGTGTGTGTGTGTTGTCAGTGTGTGTGTGTGTGTGTGTGTGTGTTGTCGGTGTGTGTGTGTGTGTGTGTGTGTGTGTGTGTGTGTGTTGTCGGTGTGTGTGTGTGTGTGTGTTGCCGGTGTGTGTGTGTGTGTTGTCGGTGTGTCTGTGTGTTGTCGGTGTGTGTGTGTGTTGTCGGTGTGTGTGTGTGTGTGTTGTCGGTGTGTGTGTGTGTGTTGTCAGTGTGTGTGTGTGTGTTGTCGGTGTGTGTGTGTGTAGTCGGTGTGTGTGTGTGTGTGTGTGTGTTGTCGGTGTGTGTGTGTGTGTTGTCGGTGTGTGTGTGTGTGTGTGTGTGTGTGTGTTGTCGGTGTGTGTGTGTGTTGTCGGTGTGTGTGTCTGTTGTGTGTGTGTGTGTTGTCGTGTGTGTGTGTGTGTTGTCGGTGTGTGTGTGTGTGTGTGTGTGTTGTCGGTGTGTGTGTGTGTTGTCGGTGTGTGTGTGTGTGTGTGTTGTCGGTGTGTGTGTGTGTGTTGTCGGTGTGTGTGTGTGTGTTGTCGGTGTGTTTGTGTGTGTGTGTTGTCGTTGTGTGTGTGTGTGTTGTCGGTGTTTGTGTGTGTGTTGTCGGTGTGTTTGTGTGTGTGTGTTGTCGTTGTGTATGTGTGTGTGTTGTCGGTGTGTGTGTGTGTGTTGTGTGTGTGTGTGTTGTCGGTGTGTGTGTGTGTTGTCGGTGTGTGTGTGTGTGTGTTGTCGGTGTGTGTGTGTGTGTGTTGTCAGTGTGTGTGTGTGTGTGTGTGTGTGTGTTGTCGGTGTGTGTGTGTGTGTGTGTGTGTGTGTGTGTGTTGTCGGTGTGTGTGTGTGTGTGTGTTGCCGGTGTGTGTGTGTGTGTTGTCGGTTTGTCTGTGTGTTGTCGGTGTGTGTGTGTGTGTGTTGTCGGTGTGTGTGTGTGTGTGTTGTCGGTGTGGTGTGTGTGTGTTGTCAGTGTGTGTGTGTGTGTTGTCGGTGTGTGTGTGTGTAGTCGGTGTGTGTGTGTGTGTGTGTGTGTTGTCGGTGTGTGTGTGTGTGTTGTCGGTGTGTGTGTGTGTGTGTGTGTGTGTGTGTTGTCGGTGTGTGTGTGTGTTGTCGGTGTGTGTGTCTGTTGTGTGTGTGTGTGTTGTCGGTGTGTGTGTGTGTTGTCGGTGTGTGTGTGTGTGTTGTCGGTGTGTGTGTGTTGTCGGTGTGTGTGTGTGTTGTCGGTGTGTGTGTGTGTGTGTGTTGTCGGTGTGTGTGTGTGTGTGTGTGTTGTCAGTGTGTGTGTGTGTGTGTGTGTGTGTGTGTGTGTGTGTGTTGTCGGTGTGTGTGTGTGTGTGTGTTGTCGGTGTGTGTGTGTGTGTGTGTGTGTGTTGTCGGTGTGTGTGTGTTGTCGGTGTGTGTGTGTGTGTGTTGTCAGTGTGTGTGTGTGTTGTCGGTGTGTGTGTGTGTGTGTTGTCAGTGTGTGTGTTTGTGTGGTGTGTGTGTGTTGTCGGTGTGTGTGTGTGTGTGTGTGTGTGTTGTCGGTGTGTGTGTGTGTGTGTTGTCCGAGTGTGTGTGTGTGTGTGTGTGTGTGTGTTGTCGGTGTGTGTGTGTTGTCGGAGTGTGTGTGTGTGTTGTCGGTGTGTGTGTGTGTGTTGTCGGTGTGTGTGTGTGTGTGTGTGTTGTCAGTGTGTGTGTGTGTGTGTGTGTTGTCGGTGTGTGTGTGTGTGTGTGTGTTGTCGGTGTGTGTGTGTGTGTGTGTGTTGTCGGTGTGTGTGTGTGTGTTGTCGGTGTGTGTGTGTGTGTGTTGTCGGTGTGTGTGTGTGTGTTGCTGGTGTTTGTGTGTGTGTGTGTTGTCGGTGTGTGTGTTGTCGGTGTGTGTGTGTGTGTGTGTGTGTGTGTGTGTTGTCGGTGTGTGTGTGTGTGTTGTCGGTGTGTGTGTGTGTGTTGTCGGTGTGTTTGTGTGTGTGTGTTGTCGTTGTGTGTGTGTGTGTGTTGTGGGTGTGTGTGTGTGTGTTGTGTGTGTGTGTGTTGTAGGTGTGTGTGTGTGTTGTCGGTGTGTGTGTGTGTTGTCGGTGTGTGTGTGTGTGTGTGTTGTCTGTGTGTGTGTGTGTGTGTGTGTGTTGCCGGTGTGTGTGTGTGTGTTGTCGGTGTTTGTGTGTGTGTGTTGTCGGTGTGTGTGTGTGTGTGTTGTCGTTGTGTGTGTGTGTGTGTGTGTTGTCGGTGTGTGTGTGTGTTGTCAGTGTGTGTGTGTGTGTGTTGTCGGTGTGTGTGTGTGTAGTCGGTGTGTGTGTGTGTGTGTGTGTGTGTGTGTTGTCGGTGTGTGTGTGTGTGTGTTGTCGGTGTGTGTGTGTGTGTGTTGTCGGTGTGTGTGTGTGTTGTCGGTGTGTGTGTGTTGTGTGTGTGTGTGTTGTCGGTGTGTGTGTGTGTTGTCGGTGTGTGTGTGTGTGTGTTGTCGGTGTGTGTGTGTGTGTTGTGTGTGTGTGTTGTCGTTGCGTGTGTGTTGTCGGTGTGTGTGTGTGTGTGTGTGTGTTGTCGGTGTGTGTGTGTTGTCGGTGTATGTGTGTGTGTGTGTTGTCGGTGTGTGTGTGTGTGTGTGTTGTCGGTGTGTGTGTGTGTGTTATCAGTGTGTGTGTGTGTGTGTTGTCGGTGTGTGTGTGTTTGTGTGTTGTCGGTGTGTGTGTGTGTGTTGTCGGTGTGTGTGTGTGTGTGTTGTCGGTGTGTGTGTGTTGTCGGTGTGTGTGTGTGTGTGTTGTCGGTGTGTTGTCGGTGTGTGTGTGTATGTGTTGTCGGTGTGTGTGTGTGTGTTGTCGGTGTGTGTGTGTGTGTGTGTGTGTGTGTTGTCGGTGTGTGTGTTGTCGGTGTGTGTGTTTGTGTGTTGTCGGTGTGTGTGTGTTGTCGGTGTGTGTGTGTGTGTGTTGACGGTGTGTTGTCGGTGTGTGTGTGTGTGTGTTGTCGGTGTGTGTGTGTGTGTGTGTTGTCGGTGTGTGTGTGTGTGTGTTGTCGGTGTGTTTGTGTGTGTGTTGTCGGTGTGTGTGTGTGTGTTGTCGGTGTGTGTGTGTGTGTTGTGTGTGTGTGTGTTGTCGGTGTGTGTGTGTGTGTTGTCGGTGTGTGTGTGTGTGTGTTGTCGGTGTGTGTGTGTGTTGCTGGTGTTTGTGTGTGTGTGTGTGTGTTGTCGGTGTGTGTGTGTGTGTTGTCGGTGTGTGTGTGTGTGTGTTGTCGGTGTGTGTGTGTGTGTTGCTGGTGTTTGTGTGTGTGTGTGTTGTCGGTGTGTGTGTGTGTGTGTGTGTTGTCGGTGTGTGTGTGTGTGTGTGTGTTGTCGGTGTGTGTGTGTGTGTTGTCGGTGTGTGTGTGTGTGTTGTCGGTGTGTTTGTGTGTGTGTGTTGTCGTTGTGTGTGTGTGTGTTGTCGGTGTGTGTGTGTGTGTTGTCGGTGTGTTTGTGTGTGTGTGTTGTCGGTGTGTGTGTGTGTGTTGTCGGTGTGTGTGTGTGTGTTGTGTGTGTGTGTGTTGTCGGTGTGTGTGTGTGTTGTCGGTGTGTGTGTGTGTGTGTTGTCGGTGTGTGTGTGTGTGTGTTGTCAGTGTGTGTGTGTGTGTGTGTGTGTGTTGTCGGTGTGTGTGTGTGTGTGTGTGTGTGTGTGTGTGTGTTGTCGGTGTGTGTGTGTGTGTGTGTTGCCGGTGTGTGTGTGTGTGTTGTCGGTGTGTCTGTGTGTTGTCGGTGTGTGTGTGTGTTGTCGGTGTGTGTGTGTGTGTGTTGTCGGTGTGTGTGTGTGTGTTGTCAGTGTGTGTGTGTGTGTTGTCGGTGTGTGTGTGTGTAGTCGGTGTGTGTGTGTGTGTGTGTTGTCGGTGTGTGTGTGTGTGTTGTCGGTGTGTGTGTGTGTGTGTGTGTGTGTGTGTTGTCGGTGTGTGTGTGTGTTGTCGGTGTGTGTGTC
>NW_027675350.1:100000-110000 GCF_965601325.2 Salmo salar
TTGACGGTGTGTTGTCGGTGTGTGTGTGTGTGTGTTGTCGGTGTGTGTGTGTGTGTGTGTTGTCGGTGTGTGTGTGTGTGTGTTGTCGGTGTGTTTGTGTGTGTGTTGTCGGTGTGTGTGTGTGTGTTGTCGGTGTGTGTGTGTGTGTTGTGTGTGTGTGTGTTGTCGGTGTGTGTGTGTGTGTGTGCTGTCGGTGTGTGTGTGTTGTCTGTGTGTGTGTGTTGTCGGTGTGTGTGTGTGTGTGTGTGTTGTCGGTGTGTGTGTGTGTGTGTTGTCGGTGTGTGTGTGTGTGTGTGTGTGTTGTCAGTGTGTGTCTGTGTGTTATCGGTGTGTGTGTGTGTGTGTGTTGTCGGTGTGTGTGTGTGTGTTGTCGGTGTGTGTGTATGTGTTGTCTGTGTGTGTGTGTTGTCTGTGTGTGTGTGTGTGTTGTCGGTGTGTGTGTGTGTGTTGTCGGTGTGTGTGTGTGTGTTGTCGGTGTGTGTGTGTGTGTGTTGTCGGTGTGTGTGTGTGTGTTGTGTGTGTGTGTGTTGTCGGTGTGTGTGTGTGTGTGTGTGTTGTCGGTGTGTGTGTGTGTGTGTGTGTGTGTGTTGTCGGTGTGTGTGTGTTATCGGTGTGTGTGTGTGTGTGTGTTGTCGGTGTGTGTGTGTGTGTTGTCGGTGTGTGTGTGTGTGTGTTGTCAGTGTGTGTGTGTGTGTGTGTTGTCGGTGTGTGTGTGTGTGTGTGTTGTCGGTGTGTGTGTGTGTGTGTTGTCGGTGTGTGTGTGTGTGTGTGTGTTGTCGGTGTGTGTGTGTGTAGTCGGTGTGTGTGTGTGTGTGTGTGTGTGTGTGTTGTCGTTGCGTGTGTGTTGTCGGTGTGTGTGTGTGTGTGTGTGTGTGTGTTGTCGGTGTGTGTGTGTTGTCGGTGTGTGTGTGTGTGTTGTCAGTGTGTGTGTGTGTGTGTTGTCGGTGTGTGTGTTTGTGTGTTGTCGGTGTGTGTGTGTGTGTTGTCGGTGTGTGTGTGTGTGTGTTGTCGGTGTGTGTGTGTGTTGTCGGTGTGTGTGTGTTGTCGGTGTGTGTGTGTGTGTTGTCGGTGTGTGTGTGTGTGTGTTGTCGGTGTGTGTGTCTGTGTTGTTGGTGTGTGTGTGTGTGTGTTGTCGGTGTGTGTGTGTGTGTTGTTTGTGTGTGTGTTGTCGGTGTGTGTGTGTGTGTGTTGTCGGTGTGTGTGTGTGTTGTCGGTGTGTGTGTGTGTGTGTGTGTGTTGTCGGTGTGTGTGTGTTGTCGGTGTGTGTGTGTGTTGTCGGTGTGTGTGTGTGTGTTGTCGGTGTGTGTGTGTGTTGTCAGTGTGTGTGTGTGTGTGTGTGTTGTCGTTGTGTGTGTGTGTTGTCGGTGTGTGTGTGTGTGTGTGTTGTCGGTGTGTGTGTGTGTGTGTTGTCGGTGTGTGTGTGTGTAGTCGGTGTGTGTGTGTGTGTGTGTGTTGTCGGTGTGTGTGTGTGTGTTGTCGGTGTGTGTTTGTGTGTGTGTGTGTTGTCGGTGTGAGTGTGTGTTGTCGGTGTGTGTGTGTTGTGTGTGTGTGTGTTGTCGGTGTGTGTGTGTTGTCGGTGTGTGTGTGTGTGTGTTGTCGGTGTGTGTGTGTGTGTGTTGTCGGTGTGTGTGTGTGTGTGTGTGTTGTCGGTCTGTGTGTGTGTTGTCGATGTGTGTGTGTTGTGTGTGTGTGTGTTGTCGGTGTGTGTGTGTGTTGTCGGTGTGTGTGTGTGTGTGTTGTCGGTGTGTGTGTGTGTGTTGTGTGTGTGTGTTGTCGTTGCGTGTGTGTTGTCGGTGTGTGTGTGTGTGTGTGTGTGTGTGTTGTCGGTGTGTGTGTGTTGTCGGTGTATGTGTGTGTGTGTGTTGTCGGTGTGTGTGTGTGTGTGTGTGTTGTCGGTGTGTGTGTGTGTGTTGTCAGTGTGTGTGTGTGTGTGTTGTCGGTGTGTGTGTGTTTGTGTGTTGTCGGTGTGTGTGTGTGTTGTCGGTGTGTGTGTGTGTTGTCGGTGTGTGTGTGTTGTCGGTGTGTGTGTGTGTGTTGTCGGTGTGTGTGTGTGTGTGTTGTCGGTGTGTGTGTCTGTGTTGTTGGTGTGTGTGTGTGTGTGTTGTCGGTGTGTGTGTGTGTGTTGTGTGTGTGTGTTGTCGGTGTGTGTGTTTGTGTGTGTGTTGTCGGTGTGTGTGTGTTGTCGGTGTGTGTGTGTCTGTGTGTGTGTTGTCGGTGTGTGTGTGTTGTCGGTGTGTGTGTGTGTGTGTGTTGTCGGTGTGTGTGTGTGTGTTGTCGGTGTGTGTGTGTTGTCAGTGTGTGTGTGTGTGTGTGTTGTCGGTGTGTGTTTGTGTTGTCGGTGTGTGTGTGTGTGTGTGTTGTCGGTGTGTGTGTGTGTGTGTTGTCGGTGTGTGTGTGTGTAGTCGGTGTGTGTGTGTGTGTGTGTGTTGTCGGTGTGTGTGTGTGTGTTGTCGGTGTGTGTGTGTGTGTGTGTGTGTTGTCGGTGTGTGTGTGTGTTGTCGGTGTGTGTGTGTTGTGTGTGTGTGTGTTGTCGGTGTGTGTGTGTTGTCGGTGTGTGTGTGTGTGTGTTGTCGGTGTGTGTGTGTGTGTGTTGTCGGTGTGTGTGTGTTGTCGGTGTGTGTGTGTGTGTGTTGTCGGTGTCTGTGTGTGTGTTGTGTGTGTGTGTGTGTTGTCGGTGTGTGTGTGTGTGTGTGTGTTGTCGGTGTGTGTGTGTGTGTGTGTGTTGTCGGTGTGTGTGTGTGTAGTCGGTGTGTGTGTGTGTGTGTGTGTGTGTGTTGTCGTTGCGTGTGTGTTGTCGGTGTGTGTGTGTGTGTGTGTGTGTGTGTTGTCGGTGTGTGTGTGTTGTCGGTGTATGTGTGTGTGTGTGTTGTCGGTGTGTGTGTGTGTGTTGTCGGTGTGTGTGTGTGTGTTGTCAGTGTGTGTGTGTGTGTGTTGTCGGTGTGTGTGTGTTTGTGTGTTGTCGGTGTGTGTGTGTGTGTTGTCGGTGTGTGTGTGTGTTGTCGGTGTGTGTGTGTGTTGTCGGTGTGTGTGTGTTGTCGGTGTGTGTGTGTGTGTTGTCGGTGTGTGTGTGTGTGTGTTGTCGGTATGTGTGTCTGTGTTGTTGGTGTGTGTGTGTGTGTGTTGTCGGTGTGTGTGTGTGTGTTGTGTGTGTGTGTTGTCGGTGTGTGTGTTTGTGTGTGTGTTGTCGGTGTGTGTGTGTGTTGTCGGTGTGTGTGTGTCTGTGTGTGTGTTGTTGGTGTGTGTGTGTTGTCGGTGTGTGTGTGTGTGTGTGTTGTCGGTGTGTGTGTGTGTGTTGTCGGTGTGTGTGTGTGTTGTCAGTGTGTGTGTGTGTGTGTGTTGTCGGTGTGTGTTTGTGTTGTCGGTGTGTGTGTGTGTGTGTGTTGTCGGTGTGTGTGTGTGTGTGTTGTCGGTGTGTGTGTGTGTAGTCGGTGTGTGTGTGTGTGTGTGTGTTGTCGGTGTGTGTGTGTGTTGTCGGTGTGTGTGTGTTGTGTGTGTGTGTGTTGTCGGTGTGTGTGTGTTGTCGGTGTGTGTGTGTGTGTGTTGTCGGTGTGTGTGTGTGTGTGTTGTCGGTGTGTGTGTGTTGTCGGTGTGTGTGTGTGTGTGTTGTCGGTGTGTGTGTGTGTGTTGTGTGTGTGTGTGTGTTGTCGGTGTGTGTGTGTGTGTGTGTGTTGTCGGTGTGTGTGTGTGTTGTCGGTGTGTGTGTGTGTGTGTGTGTGTTGTCGGTGTGTGTGTGTTGTCGGTGTGTGTGTGTGTGTGTGTTGTCGGTGTGTCTGTGTGTGTTGTCGGTGTGTGTGTGTGTTGTCAGTGTGTGTGTGTGTGTGTGTTGTCGGTGTGTGTTTGTGTTGTCGGTGTGTGTGTGTGTGTGTGTGTTGTCGGTGTGTGTGTGTGTAGTCGGTGTGTGTGTGTGTGTGTGTGTTGTCGGTGTGTGTGTGTGTGTTGTCGGTGTGTGTGTGTGTGTGTGTGTGTTGTCGGTGTGTGTGTGTGTTGTCGGTGTGTGTGTGTTGTGTGTGTGTGTGTTGTCGGTGTGTGTGTGTTGTCGGTGTGTGTGTGTGTGTGTTGTCGGTGTGTGTGTGTGTGTGTTGTCGGTGTGTGTGTGTTGTCGGTGTGTGTGTGTGTGTTGTCGGTGTGTTTGTGTGTGTGTGTTGTCGGTGTGTGTGTGTGTGTGTTGTCGGTGTGTGTGTGTGTGTTGTGTGTGTGTGTGTGTTGTCGGTGTGTGTGTGTGTGTGTTGTCGGTGTGTGTGTGTGTTGTCGGTGTGTGTGTGTGTGTGTTGTCGGTGTGTGTGTGTGTGTGTGTGTTGTCAGTGTGTGTGTGTGTGTTGTCGGTGTGTGTGTGTGTGTTGTCGGTGTGTGTGTGTCTGTGTTGTCGGTGTGTGTGTGTGTGTTGTCGGTGTGTGTGTGTGTGTGTTGTCGGTGTGTGTGTGTGTGTGTTGCTGGTGTGTGTGTGTGTGTGTGTTGTCGGTGTGTGTGTGTGTGTTGTCGGTGTATGTTTGTGTGTGTTGTCGGTGTGTTTGTGTGTGTGTTGTCGGTGTGTGTGTGTGTTGTCGGTGTGTGTGTGTGTGTGTGTGTGTGTGTTGTCAGTGTGTGTGTGTGTGTGTGTGTGTTGTCGGTGTGTGTGTGTGTGTGTGTGTGTTGTCGGTGTGTGTGTGTGTGTGTGTTGTCCGAGTGTGTGTGTGTGTGTGTGTGTTGTCGGTGTGTGTGTGTTGTCGATGTGTGTGTGTTTGTGTGTTGTCGGTGTGTGTGTGTGTGTGTGTTGTCGGTGTGTGTGTGTGTGTTGTCAGTGTGTGTGTGTGTGTGTGTGTGTGTTGTCGGTGTGTGTGTGTGTGTGTGTGTGTTGTCGGTGTGTGTGTGTGTGTGTGTTGTCGGTGTGTGTGTGTGTGTTGTCGGTGTGTGTGTGTGTGTGTTGTCGGTGTGTGTGTGTGTTGCTGGTGTTTGTGTGTGTGTGTGTGTGTTGTCGGTGTGTGTGTGTGTGTTGTCGGTGTGTGTGTGTGTGTTGTCGGTGTGTGTGTGTGTGTGTTGTCGGTGTGTGTGTGTGTGTTGTCGGTGTGTGTGTATGTGTTGTCTGTGTGTGTGTGTTGTCTGTGTGTGTGTGTGTGTTGTCGGTGTGTGTGTGTGTGTTGTCGGTGTGTGTGTGTGTGTTGTCGGTGTGTGTGTGTGTGTGTTGTCGGTGTGTGTGTGTGTGTTGTGTGTGTGTGTGTTGTCGGTGTGTGTGTGTGTGTGTGTGTTGTCGGTGTGTGTGTGTGTGTGTGTGTGTGTGTGTTGTCGGTGTGTGTGTGTTATCGGTGTGTGTGTGTGTGTGTGTTGTCGGTGTGTGTGTGTGTGTTGTCGGTGTGTGTGTGTGTGTGTTGTCAGTGTGTGTGTGTGTGTGTGTTGTCGGTGTGTGTGTGTGTGTGTGTTGTCGGTGTGTGTGTGTGTGTGTTGTCGGTGTGTGTGTGTGTGTGTGTGTTGTCGGTGTGTGTGTGTGTAGTCGGTGTGTGTGTGTGTGTGTGTGTGTGTGTGTTGTCGTTGCGTGTGTGTTGTCGGTGTGTGTGTGTGTGTGTGTGTGTGTGTTGTCGGTGTGTGTGTGTTGTCGGTGTGTGTGTGTGTGTTGTCAGTGTGTGTGTGTGTGTGTTGTCGGTGTGTGTGTGTTTGTGTGTTGTCGGTGTGTGTGTGTGTGTTGTCGGTGTGTGTGTGTGTGTGTTGTCGGTGTGTGTGTGTGTTGTCGGTGTGTGTGTGTTGTCGGTGTGTGTGTGTGTGTTGTCGGTGTGTGTGTGTGTGTGTTGTCGGTGTGTGTGTCTGTGTTGTTGGTGTGTGTGTGTGTGTGTTGTCGGTGTGTGTGTGTGTGTTGTGTGTGTGTGTGTTGTCGGTGTGTGTGTGTGTGTGTTGTCGGTGTGTGTGTGTGTTGTCGGTGTGTGTGTGTGTGTGTGTGTGTTGTCGGTGTGTGTGTGTTGTCGGTGTGTGTGTGTGTTGTCGGTGTGTGTGTGTGTGTTGTCGGTGTGTGTGTGTGTTGTCAGTGTGTGTGTGTGTGTGTGTGTTGTCGTTGTGTGTGTGTGTTGTCGGTGTGTGTGTGTGTGTGTGTTGTCGGTGTGTGTGTGTGTGTGTTGTCGGTGTGTGTGTGTGTAGTCGGTGTGTGTGTGTGTGTGTGTGTTGTCGGTGTGTGTGTGTGTGTTGTCGGTGTGTGTTTGTGTGTGTGTGTGTTGTCGGTGTGAGTGTGTGTTGTCGGTGTGTGTGTGTTGTGTGTGTGTGTGTTGTCGGTGTGTGTGTGTTGTCGGTGTGTGTGTGTGTGTGTTGTCGGTGTGTGTGTGTGTGTGTTGTCGGTGTGTGTGTGTGTGTGTGTGTTGTCGGTCTGTGTGTGTGTTGTCGATGTGTGTGTGTTGTGTGTGTGTGTGTTGTCGGTGTGTGTGTGTGTTGTCGGTGTGTGTGTGTGTGTGTTGTCGGTGTGTGTGTGTGTGTTGTGTGTGTGTGTTGTCGTTGCGTGTGTGTTGTCGGTGTGTGTGTGTGTGTGTGTGTGTGTGTTGTCGGTGTGTGTGTGTTGTCGGTGTATGTGTGTGTGTGTGTTGTCGGTGTGTGTGTGTGTGTGTGTGTTGTCGGTGTGTGTGTGTGTGTTGTCAGTGTGTGTGTGTGTGTGTTGTCGGTGTGTGTGTGTTTGTGTGTTGTCGGTGTGTGTGTGTGTGTTGTCGGTGTGTGTGTGTGTTGTCGGTGTGTGTGTGTGTTGTCGGTGTGTGTGTGTTGTCGGTGTGTGTGTGTGTGTTGTCGGTGTGTGTGTGTGTGTGTTGTCGGTGTGTGTGTCTGTGTTGTTGGTGTGTGTGTGTGTGTGTTGTCGGTGTGTGTGTGTGTGTTGTGTGTGTGTGTTGTCGGTGTGTGTGTTTGTGTGTGTGTTGTCGGTGTGTGTGTGTTGTCGGTGTGTGTGTGTCTGTGTGTGTGTTGTCGGTGTGTGTGTGTTGTCGGTGTGTGTGTGTGTGTGTGTTGTCGGTGTGTGTGTGTGTGTTGTCGGTGTGTGTGTGTTGTCAGTGTGTGTGTGTGTGTGTGTTGTCGGTGTGTGTTTGTGTTGTCGGTGTGTGTGTGTGTGTGTGTTGTCGGTGTGTGTGTGTGTGTGTTGTCGGTGTGTGTGTGTGTAGTCGGTGTGTGTGTGTGTGTGTGTGTTGTCGGTGTGTGTGTGTGTGTTGTCGGTGTGTGTGTGTGTGTGTGTGTGTTGTCGGTGTGTGTGTGTGTTGTCGGTGTGTGTGTGTTGTGTGTGTGTGTGTTGTCGGTGTGTGTGTGTTGTCGGTGTGTGTGTGTGTGTGTTGTCGGTGTGTGTGTGTGTGTGTTGTCGGTGTGTGTGTGTTGTCGGGTGTGTGTGTGTGTGTTGTCGGTGTCTGTGTGTGTGTTGTGTGTGTGTGTGTGTTGTCGGTGTGTGTGTGTGTGTGTGTGTTGTCGGTGTGTGTGTGTGTGTGTGTGTTGTCGGTGTGTGTGTGTGTAGTCGGTGTGTGTGTGTGTGTGTGTGTGTGTGTTGTCGTTGCGTGTGTGTTGTCGGTGTGTGTGTGTGTGTGTGTGTGTGTTGTCGGTGTGTGTGTGTTGTCGGTGTGTGTGTGTGTGTTGTCAGTGTGTGTGTGTGTGTGTTGTCGGTGTGTGTGTGTTTGTGTGTTGTCGGTGTGTGTGTGTGTGTTGTCGGTGTGTGTGTGTGTGTGTTGTCGGTGTGTGTGTGTGTTGTCGGTGTGTGTGTGTTGTCGGTGTGTGTGTGTGTGTTGTCGGTGTGTGTGTGTGTGTGTTGTCGGTGTGTGTGTCTGTGTTGTTGGTGTGTGTGTGTGTGTGTGTTGTCGGTGTGTGTGTGTGTGTTGTGTGTGTGTGTGTTGTCGGTGTGTGTGTGTGTGTTGTCGGTGTGTGTGTGTGTTGTCGGTGTGTGTGTGTGTGTGTGTGTGTTGTCGGTGTGTGTGTGTTGTCGGTGTGTGTGTGTGTTGTCGGTGTGTGTGTGTGTGTTGTCGGTGTGTGTGTGTGTTGTCAGTGTGTGTGTGTGTGTGTTGTCGGTGTGTGTGTGTGTGTGTGTTGTCGGTGTGTGTGTGTGTGTGTTGTCGGTGTGTGTGTGTGTAGTCGGTGTGTGTGTGTGTGTGTGTGTGTTGTCGGTGTGTGTGTGTGTGTTGTCGGTGTGTGTTTGTGTGTGTGTGTGTTGTCGGTGTGAGTGTGTGTTGTCGGTGTGTGTGTGTTGTGTGTGTGTGTGTTGTCGGTGTGTGTGTGTTGTCGGTGTGTGTGTGTGTGTGTTGTCGGTGTGTGTGTGTGTGTGTTGTCGGTGTGTGTGTGTGTGTGTGTTGTCGGTCTGTGTGTGTGTTGTCGATGTGTGTGTGTTGTGTGTGTGTGTGTTGTCGGTGTGTGTGTGTGTTGTCGGTGTGTGTGTGTGTGTGTTGTCGGTGTGTGTGTGTGTGTTGTGTGTGTGTGTTGTCGTTGCGTGTGTGTTGTCGGTGTGTGTGTGTGTGTGTGTGTGTGTGTGTGTTGTCGGTGTGTGTGTGTTGTCGGTGTATGTGTGTGTGTGTGTTGTCGGTGTGTGTGTGTGTGTTGTCGGTGTGTGTGTGTGTGTTGTCAGTGTGTGTGTGTGTGTGTTGTCGGTGTGTGTGTGTTTGTGTGTTGTCGGTGTGTGTGTGTGTGTTGTCGGTGTGTGTGTGTGTTGTCGGTGTGTGTGTGTGTTGTCGGTGTGTGTGTGTTGTCGGTGTGTGTGTGTGTGTTGTCGGTGTGTGTGTGTGTGTGTTGTCGGTATGTGTGTCTGTGTTGTTGGTGTGTGTGTGTGTGTGTTGTCGGTGTGTGTGTGTGTGTTGTGTGTGTGTGTTGTCGGTGTGTGTGTTTGTGTGTGTGTTGTCGGTGTGTGTGTGTGTTGTCGGTGTGTGTGTGTCTGTGTGTGTGTTGTCGGTGTGTGTGTGTTGTCGGTGTGTGTGCGTGTGTGTGTTGTCGGTGTGTGTGTGTGTGTTGTCGGTGTGTGTGTGTGTTGTCAGTGTGTGTGTGTGTGTGTGTTGTCGGTGTGTGTTTGTGTTGTCGGTGTGTGTGTGTGTGTGTGTTGTCGGTGTATGTGTGTGTGTGTTGTCTGTGTGTGTGTGTGTAGTCGGTGTGTGTGTGTGTGTGTGTGTTGTCGGTGTGTGTGTGTGTGTTGTCGGTGTGTGTGTGTGTGTGTGTGTGTTGTCGGTGTGTGTGTGTGTTGTCGGTGTGTGTGTGTTGTGTGTGTGTGTGTTGTCGGTGTGTGTGTGTTGTCGGTGTGTGTGTGTGTGTGTTGTCGGTGTGTGTGTGTGTGTGTTGTCGGTGTGTGTGTGTTGTCGGTGTGTGTGTGTGTGTGTTGTCGGTGTGTGTGTGTGTGTTGTGTGTGTGTGTGTGTTGTCGGTGTGTGTGTGTGTGTGTGTGTTGTCGGTGTGTGTGTGTGTTGTCGGTGTGTGTGTGTGTGTGTGTGTGTTGTCGGTGTGTGTGTGTTGTCGGTGTGTGTGTGTGTGTGTGTTGTCGGTGTGTCTGTGTGTGTTGTCGGTGTGTGTGTGTGTTGTCAGTGTGTGTGTGTGTGTGTGTTGTCGGTGTGTGTTTGTGTTGTCGGTGTGTGTGTGTGTGTGTGTTGTCGGTGTGTGTGTGTTTGTGTTGTCGGTGTGTGTGTGTGTAGTCGGTGTGTGTGTGTGTGTGTGTGTTGTCGGTGTGTGTGTGTGTGTTGTCGGTGTGTGTGTGTGTGTGTGTGTGTTGTCGGTGTGTGTGTGTGTTGTCGGTGTGTGTGTGTTGTGTGTGTGTGTGTTGTCGGTGTGTGTGTGTTGTCGGTGTGTGTGTGTGTGTGTTGTCGGTGTGTGTGTGTGTGTGTTGTCGGTGTGTGTGTGTTGTCGGTGTGTGTGTGTGTGTTGTCGGTGTGTTTGTGTGTGTGTTGTCGGTGTGTGTGTGTGTGTTGTGTGTGTGTGTGTGTTGTCGGTGTGTGTGTGTGTGTGTTGTCGGTGTGTGTGTGTGTTGTCGGTGTGTGTGTGTGTGTGTTGTCGGTGTGTGTGTGTGTGTGTGTGTTGTCAGTGTGTGTGTGTGTGTTGTCGGTGTGTGTGTGTGTGTT
>NW_027675350.1:115000-117500 GCF_965601325.2 Salmo salar
GTCAGTGTGTGTGTGTGTGTGTTGTCGGGGTGTGTGTGTTTGTGTGTTGTCGGTGTGTGTGTGTGTGTTGTCGGTGTGTGTGTGTGTGTTGTCGGTGTGTGTGTGTGTGTGTGTGTGTGTTGTCGGTGTGTGTGTGTGTTGTCGGTGTATGTGTGTGTGTGTTGTCGGTGTGTTTGTGTGTGTGTTGTCGGTGTGTGTGTGTGTTGTCGGTGTGTGTGTGTGTGTGTGTGTGTGTGTTGTCAGTGTGTGTGTGTGTGTGTGTGTGTTGTCGGTGTGTGTGTGTGTGTGTGTGTGTTGTCGGTGTGTGTGTGTGTGTGTGTTGTCCGAGTGTGTGTGTGTGTGTGTGTGTTGTCGGTGTGTGTGTGTTGTCGATGTGTGTGTGTTTGTGTGTTGTCGGTGTGTGTGTGTGTGTGTGTTGTCGGTGTGTGTGTGTGTGTTGTCAGTGTGTGTGTGTGTGTGTGTGTGTGTTGTCGGTGTGTGTGTGTGTGTGTGTGTGTGTTGTCGGTGTGTGTGTGTGTGTGTGTTGTCGGTGTGTGTGTGTGTGTTGTCGGTGTGTGTGTGTGTGTGTTGTCGGTGTGTGTGTGTGTTGCTGGTGTTTGTGTGTGTGTGTGTGTGTTGTCGGTGTGTGTGTGTGTGTTGTCGGTGTGTGTGTGTGTGTTGTCGGTGTGTGTGTGTGTGTGTTGTCGGTGTGTGTGTGTGTGTTGCTGGTGTTTGTGTGTGTGTGTGTTGTCGGTGTGTGTGTGTGTGTGTGTGTTGTCGGTGTGTGTGTGTGTGTGTGTGTGTTGTCGGTGTGTGTGTGTGTGTTGTCGGTGTGTGTGTGTGTGTTGTCGGTGTGTTTGTGTGTGTGTGTTGTCGTTGTGTGTGTGTGTGTTGTCGGTGTGTGTGTGTGTGTTGTCGGTGTGTTTGTGTGTGTGTGTTGTCGGTGTGTGTGTGTGTGTTGTCGGTGTGTGTGTGTGTGTTGTGTGTGTGTGTGTTGTCGGTGTGTGTGTGTGTTGTGGTGTGTGTGTGTGTGTGTTGTCGGTGTGTGTGTGTGTGTGTTGTCAGTGTGTGTGTGTGTGTGTGTGTGTGTGTTGTCGGTGTGTGTGTGTGTGTGTGTGTGTGTGTGTGTGTGTTGTCGGTGTGTGTGTGTGTGTGTGTTGCGGTGTGTGTGTGTGTGTTGTCGGTGTGTCTGTGTGTTGTCGGTGTGTGTGTGTGTGTGTTGTCGGTGTGTGTGTGTGTGTTGTCGTGTGTGTGTGTGTGTTGTCGGTGTGTGTGTGTGTAGTCGGTGTGTGTGTGTGTGTGTGTGTGTTGTCGGTGTGTGTGTGTGTGTTGTCGGTGTGTGTGTGTGTGTGTGTGTGTGTGTTGTCGGTGTGTGTGTGTGTTGTCGGTGTGTGTGTCTGTTGTGTGTGTGTGTGTTGTCGGTGTGTGTGTGTGTTGTCGGTGTGTGTGTGTGTGTGTGTGTGTGTTGTCGGTGTGTGTGTGTTGTCGGTGTGTGTGTGTGTTGTCGGTGTGTGTGTGTGTGTGTGTTGTCGGTGTGTGTGTGTGTGTGTGTGTTGTCAGTGTGTGTGTGTGTGTGTGTGTGTGTGTGTGTGTTGTCGGTGTGTGTGTGTGTGTTGTCGGTGTGTGTGTGTGTGTTGTCGGTGTGTTTGTGTGTGTGTGTTGTCGTTGTGTGTGTGTGTGTTGTCGGTGTGTGTGTGTGTGTTGTCGGTGTGTTTGTGTGTGTGTGTTGTCGTTGTGTGTGTGTGTGTGTTGTCGGTGTGTGTGTGTGTGTTGTGTGTGTGTGTGTTGTCGGTGTGTGTGTGTGTTGTCGGTGTGTGTGTGTGTGTGTTGTCGGTGTGTGTGTGTGTGTGTTGTCAGTGTGTGTGTGTGTGTGTGTGTGTGTGTTGTCGGTGTGTGTGTGTGTGTGTGTGTGTGTGTGTGTGTGTTGTCGGTGTGTGTGTGTGTGTGTGTTGCCGGTGTGTGTGTGTGTGTTGTCGGTGTGTCTGTGTGTTGTCGGTGTGTGTGTGTGTGTGTTGTCGGTGTGTGTGTGTGTGTGTTGTCGGTGTGTGTGTGTGTGTTGTCAGTGTGTGTGTGTGTGTTGTCGGTGTGTGTGTGTGTAGTCGGTGTGTGTGTGTGTGTGTGTGTGTTGTCGGTGTGTGTGTGTGTGTTGTCGGTGTGTGTGTGTGTGTGTGTGTGTGTTGTCGGTGTGTGTGTGTGTTGTCGGTGTGTGTGTCTGTTGTGTGTGTGTGTGTTGTCGGTGTGTGTGTGTGTTGTCGGTGTGTGTGTGTGTGTGTGTGTGTGTGTTGTGTGTGTGTGTGTTGTCGGTGTGTGTGTGTGTGTTGTCGGTGTGTGTGTGTGTGTGTTGTCGGTGTGTGTGTCTGTGTTGTTGGTGTGTGTGTGTGTGTGTTGTCGGTGTGTGTGTGTTGTGTGTGTGTGTGTTGTCGGTGTGTGTGTGTGTGTGTTGTCGGTGTGTGTGTGTGTGTGTGTGTGTTGTCGGTGTGTGTGTGTTGTCGGTGTGTGTGTGTGTTGTCGGTGTGTGTGT
>NW_027675350.1:127500-135000 GCF_965601325.2 Salmo salar
GTGTGTGTTGTGTGTGTGTGTGTTGTCGGTGTGTGTGTGTTGTCGGTGTGTGTGTGTGTGTGTTGTCGGTGTGTGTGTGTGTGTGTTGTCGGTGTGTGTGTGTTGTCGGTGTGTGTGTGTGTGTGTTGTCGGTGTCTGTGTGTGTGTTGTGTGTGTGTGTGTGTTGTCGGTGTGTGTGTGTGTGTGTGTGTTGTCGGTGTGTGTGTGTGTGTGTTGTCGGTGTGTGTGTGTGTAGTCGGTGTGTGTGTGTGTGTGTGTGTGTGTGTTGTCGTTGCGTGTGTGTTGTCGGTGTGTGTGTGTGTGTGTGTGTGTGTTGTCGGTGTGTGTGTGTTGTCGGTGTGTGTGTGTGTGTTGTCAGTGTGTGTGTGTGTGTGTTGTCGGTGTGTGTGTGTTTGTGTGTTGTCGGTGTGTGTGTGTGTGTTGTCGGTGTGTGTGTGTGTGTGTTGTCGGTGTGTGTGTGTGTTGTCGGTGTGTGTGTGTTGTCGGTGTGTGTGTGTGTGTTGTCGGTGTGTGTGTGTGTGTGTTGTCGGTGTGTGTGTCTGTGTTGTTGGGTGTGTGTGTGTGTGTGTTGTCGGTGTGTGTGTGTGTGTTGTGTGTGTGTGTGTTGTCGGTGTGTGTGTGTGTGTGTTGTCGGTGTGTGTGTGTGTTGTCGGTGTGTGTGTGTGTGTGTGTGTGTTGTCGGTGTGTGTGTGTTGTCGGTGTGTGTGTGTGTTGTCGGTGTGTGTGTGTGTGTTGTCGGTGTGTGTGTGTGTTGTCAGTGTGTGTGTGTGTGTGTGTGTTGTCGGTGTGTGTGTGTGTTGTCGGTGTGTGTGTGTGTGTGTGTTGTCGGTGTGTGTGTGTGTGTGTTGTCGGTGTGTGTGTGTGTAGTCGGTGTGTGTGTGTGTGTGTGTGTTGTCGGTGTGTGTGTGTGTGTTGTCGGTGTGTGTTTGTGTGTGTGTGTGTTGTCGGTGTGAGTGTGTGTTGTCGGTGTGTGTGTGTTGTGTGTGTGTGTGTTGTCGGTGTGTGTGTGTTGTCGGTGTGTGTGTGTGTGTGTTGTCGGTGTGTGTGTGTGTGTGTTGTCGGTGTGTGTGTGTGTGTGTGTTGTCGGTCTGTGTGTGTGTTGTCGATGTGTGTGTGTTGTGTGTGTGTGTGTTGTCGGTGTGTGTGTGTGTTGTCGGTGTGTGTGTGTGTGTGTTGTCGGTGTGTGTGTGTGTGTTGTGTGTGTGTGTTGTCGTTGCGTGTGTGTTGTCGGTGTGTGTGTGTGTGTTGTCGGTGTGTGTGTGTTGTCGGTGTATGTGTGTGTGTGTGTTGTCGGTGTGTGTGTGTGTGTGTGTTGTCGGTGTGTGTGTGTGTGTTGTCAGTGTGTGTGTGTGTGTGTTGTCGGTGTGTGTGTGTTTGTGTGTTGTCGTGTGTGTGTGTGTGTGTTGTCGGTGTGTGTGTGTGTTGTCGGTGTGTGTGTGTTGTCGGTGTGTGTGTGTGTGTTGTCGGTGTGTGTGTGTGTGTGTTGTCGGTGTGTGTGTCTGTGTTGTTGGTGTGTGTGTGTGTGTTGTCGGTGTGTGTGTGTGTGTTGTGTGTGTGTGTTGTCGGTGTGTGTGTTTGTGTGTGTGTTGTCGGTGTGTGTGTGTGTTGTCGGTGTGTGTGTGTCTGTGTGTGTGTTGTCGGTGTGTGTGTGTTGTCGGTGTGTGTGTGTGTGTGTGTTGTCGGTGTGTGTGTGTGTGTTGTCGGTGTGTGTGTGTGTTGTCAGTGTGTGTGTGTGTGTGTGTTGTCGGTGTGTGTTTGTGTTGTCGGTGTGTGTGTGTGTGTGTGTTGTCGGTGTGTGTGTGTGTGTGTTGTCGGTGTGTGTGTGTGTAGTCGGTGTGTGTGTGTGTGTGTGTGTTGTCGGTGTGTGTGTGTGTGTTGTCGGTGTGTGTGTGTGTGTGTGTGTGTTGTCGGTGTGTGTGTGTGTTGTCGGTGTGTGTGTGTTGTGTGTGTGTGTGTTGTCGGTGTGTGTGTGTTGTCGGTGTGTGTGTGTGTGTGTTGTTGGTGTGTGTGTGTGTGTGTTGTCGGTGTGTGTGTGTTGTCGGTGTGTGTGTGTGTGTGTTGTCGGTGTGTGTGTGTGTGTTGTGTGTGTGTGTGTGTTGTCGGTGTGTGTGTGTGTGTGTGTGTTGTCGGTGTGTGTGTGTGTTGTCGGTGTGTGTGTGTGTGTGTGTGTGTTGTCGGTGTGTGTGTGTTGTCGGTGTGTGTGTGTGTGTGTGTTGTCGGTGTGTCTGTGTGTGTTGTCGGTGTGTGTGTGTGTTGTCAGTGTGTGTGTGTGTGTTGTCGGTGTGTGTTTGTGTTGTCGGTGTGTGTGTGTGTGTGTGTTGTCGGTGTGTGTGTGTGTGTGTTGTCGGTGTGTGTGTGTGTAGTCGGTGTGTGTGTGTGTTGTCGGTGTGTGTGTGTGTGTTGTCGGTGTGTGTGTGTGTGTGTGTGTGTTGTCGGTGTGTGTGTGTGTTGTCGGTGTGTGTGTGTTGTGTGTGTGTGTGTTGTCGGTGTGTGTGTGTTGTCGGTGTGTGTGTGTGTGTGTTGTCGGTGTGTGTGTGTGTGTGTTGTCGGTGTGTGTGTGTTGTCGGTGTGTGTGTGTGTGTTGTCGGTGTGTTTGTGTGTGTGTGTTGTCGGTGTGTGTGTGTGTGTGTTGTCGGTGTGTGTGTGTGTGTTGTGTGTGTGTGTGTGTTGTCGGTGTGTGTGTGTGTGTGTTGTCGGTGTGTGTGTGTGTTGTCGGTGTGTGTGTGTGTGTGTTGTCGGTGTGTGTGTGTGTGTGTGTGTTGTCAGTGTGTGTGTGTGTGTTGTCGGTGTGTGTGTGTGTGTGTTGTCGGTGTGTGTGTGTGTCTGTGTTGTCGGTGTGTGTGTGTGTGTTGTCGGTGTGTGTGTGTGTGTGTTGTCGGTGTGTGTGTGTGTGTGTTGCTGGTGTGTGTGTGTGTGTGTGTTGTCGGTGTGTCTGTGTGTGTTGTCGGTGTATGTTTGTGTGTGTTGTCGGTGTGTTTGTGTGTGTGTTGTCGGTGTGTGTGTGTGTTGTCGGTGTGTGTGTGTGTGTGTGTGTGTTGTCAGTGTGTGTGTGTGTGTGTGTGTGTTGTCGGTGTGTGTGTGTGTGTGTGTGTGTTGTCGGTGTGTGTGTGTGTGTGTGTTGTCCGAGTGTGTGTGTGTGTGTGTGTGTTGTCGGTGTGTGTGTGTTGTCGATGTGTGTGTGTTTGTGTGTTGTCGGTGTGTGTGTGTGTGTGTGTTGTCGGTGTGTGTGTGTGTGTTGTCAGTGTGTGTGTGTGTGTGTGTGTGTGTTGTCGGTGTGTGTGTGTGTGTGTGTGTTGTCGGTGTGTGTGTGTGTGTGTGTTGTCGGTGTGTGTGTGTGTGTTGTCGGTGTGTGTGTGTGTGTTGTCGGTGTGTGTGTGTGTTGCTGGTGTTTGTGTGTGTGTGTGTGTGTTGTCGGTGTGTGTGTGTGTGTTGTCGGTGTGTGTGTGTGTGTGTTGTCGGTGTGTGTGTGTGTGTTGCTGGTGTTTGTGTGTGTGTGTGTTGTCGGTGTGTGTGTGTGTGTGTGTGTTGTCGGTGTGTGTGTGTGTGTGTGTTGTCGGTGTGTGTGTGTGTGTTGTCGGTGTGTGTGTGTGTGTTGCTGGTGTTTGTGTGTGTGTGTGTTGTCGGTGTGTGTGTGTGTGTGTGTGTTGTCGGTGTGTGTGTGTGTGTGTGTGTTGTCGGTGTGTGTGTGTGTGTTGTCGGTGTGTGTGTGTGTGTTGTCGGTGTGTTTGTGTGTGTGTGTTGTCGTTGTGTGTGTGTGTGTTGTCGGTGTGTGTGTGTGTGTTGTCGGTGTGTTTGTGTGTGTGTGTTGTCGGTGTGTGTGTGTGTGTTGTCGGTGTGTGTGTGTGTGTTGTGTGTGTGTGTGTTGTCGGTGTGTGTGTGTGTTGTCGGTGTGTGTGTGTGTGTGTTGTCGGTGTGTGTGTGTGTGTGTTGTCAGTGTGTGTGTGTGTGTGTGTGTGTTGTCGGTGTGTGTGTGTGTGTGTGTGTGTGTGTGTGTGTGTGTGTGTGTTGTCGGTGTGTGTGTGTGTGTGTGTTGCCGGTGTGTGTGTGTGTGTTGTCGGTGTGTCTGTGTGTTGTCGGTGTGTGTGTGTGTGTGTCGGTGTGTGTGTGTGTGTGTTGTCGGTGTGTGTGTGTGTGTTGTCAGTGTGTGTGTGTGTGTTGTCGGTGTGTGTGTGTGTAGTCGGTGTGTGTGTGTGTGTGTGTTGTCGGTGTGTGTGTGTGTGTTGTCGGTGTGTGTGTGTGTGTGTGTGTGTGTGTTGTCGGTGTGTGTGTGTGTTGTCGGTGTGTGTGTCTGTTGTGTGTGTGTGTGTGTTGTCGGTGTGTGTGTGTGTTGTCGGTGTGTGTGTGTGTGTGTGTGTGTGTTGTCGGTGTGTGTGTGTGTTGTCGGTGTGTGTGTGTGTGTGTGTTGTCGGTGTGTGTGTGTGTGTTGTCGGTGTGTGTGTGTGTGTTGTCGGTGTGTTTGTGTGTGTGTGTTGTCGTTGTGTGTGTGTGTGTTGTCGGTGTTTGTGTGTGTGTTGTCGGTGTGTTTGTGTGTGTGTGTTGTCGTTGTGAGTGTGTGTGTGTTGTCGGTGTGTGTGTGTGTGTTGTGTGTGTGTGTGTGTTGTCGGTGTGTGTGTGTGTTATCGGTGTGTGTGTGTGTGTGTTGTCGGTGTGTGTGTGTGTGTGTTGTCAGTGTGTGTGTGTGTGTGTGTGTGTGTTGTCGGTGTGTGTGTGTGTGTGTGTGTGTGTGTGTGTGTTGTCGGTGTGTGTGTGTGTGTGTGTTGCCGGTGTGTGTGTGTGTGTTGTCGGTGTGTCTGTGTGTTGTCGGTGTGTGTGTGTGTGTGTTGTCGGTGTGTGTGTGTGTGTGTTGTCGGTGTGTGTGTGTGTGTTGTCAGTGTGTGTGTGTGTGTTGTCGGTGTGTGTGTGTGTAGTCGGTGTGTGTGTGTGTGTGTGTGTGTTGTCGGTGTGTGTGTGTGTGTTGTCGGTGTGTGTGTGTGTGTGTGTGTGTGTGTGTGTTGTCGGTGTGTGTGTGTGTTGTCGGTGTGTGTGTCTGTTGTGTGTGTGTGTGTTGTCGGTGTGTGTGTGTGTTGTCGGTGTGTGTGTGTGTGTGTGTGTGTGTTGTCGGTGTGTGTGTGTTGTCGGTGTGTGTGTGTGTTGTCGGTGTGTGTGTGTGTGTGTGTTGTCGGTGTGTGTGTGTGTGTGTGTGTTGTCAGTGTGTGTGTGTGTGTGTGTGTGTGTGTGTGTGTGTTGTCGGTGTGTGTGTGTGTGTGTGTTGTCGGTGTGTGTGTGTGTGTGTGTGTGTGTTGTCGGTGTGTGTGTGTGTTGTCGGTGTGTGTGTGTGTGTGTGTTGTCAGTGTGTGTGTGTGTTGTCGGTGTGTGTGTGTGTGTGTTGTCAGTGTGTGTGTTTGTGTGTGTGTGTGTGTTGTCGGTGTGTGTGTGTGTGTGTGTGTGTGTTGTCGGTGTGTGTGTGTGTGTGTTGTCCGAGTGTGTGTGTGTGTGTGTGTGTGTGTTGTCGGTGTGTGTGTGTTGTCGGAGTGTGTGTGTGTGTTGTCGGTGGTGTGTGTGTGTGTTGTCGGTGTGTGTGTGTGTGTGTGTGTTGTCAGTGTGTGTGTGTGTGTGTGTGTTGTCGGTGTGTGTGTGTGTGTGTGTGTTGTCGGTGTGTGTGTGTGTGTGTGTGTTGTCGGTGTGTGTGTGTGTGTTGTCGGTGTGTGTGTGTGTGTGTTGTCGGTGTGTGTGTGTGTGTTGCTGGTGTTTGTGTGTGTGTGTGTTGTCGGTGTGTGTGTTGTCGGTGTGTGTGTGTGTGTGTGTGTGTGTGTGTTGTCGGTGTGTGTGTGTGTGTTGTCGGTGTGTGTGTGTGTGTTGTCGGTGTGTGTGTGTGTGTTGTCAGTGTGTTTGTGTGTGTGTGTTGTCGTTGTGTGTGTGTGTGTGTTGTGGGTGTGTGTGTGTGTGTTGTGTGTGTGTGTGTTGTAGGTGTGTGTGTGTGTTGTCGGTGTGTGTGTGTGTTGTCGGTGTGTGTGTGTGTGTGTGTTGTCTGTGTGTGTGTGTGTGTGTGTGTGTGTGTTGCCGGTGTGTGTGTGTGTGTTGTCGGTGTTTGTGTGTGTGTGTTGTCGGTGTGTGTGTGTGTGTGTTGTCGTTGTGTGTGTGTGTGTGTGTGTTGTCGGTGTGTGTGTGTGTTGTCAGTGTGTGTGTGTGTGTGTGTTGTCGGTGTGTGTGTGTGTAGTCGGTGTGTGTGTGTGTGTGTGTGTTGTCGGTGTGTGTGTGTGTGTGTTGTCGGTGTGTTTGTGTGTGTGTGTTGTCGGTGTGTGTGTGTGTGTTGTCGGTGTGTGTGTGTGTGTTGTCGGTGTGTTTGTGTGTGTGTGTTGTCGTTGTGTGTGTGTGTGTTGTCGGTGTGTGTGTGTGTGTTGTCGGTGTGTTTGTGTGTTGTCGTTGTGTGTGTGTGTGTGTTGTCGGTGTGTGTGTGTGTGTTGTGTGTGTGTGTGTTGTCGGTGTGTGTGTGTGTTGTCGGTGTGTGTGTGTGTTGTCGGTGTGTGTGTGTGTGTGTGTGTTGTCAGTGTGTGTGTGTGTGTGTGTGTGTGTGTTGTCGGTGTGTGCGTGTGTGTGTGTGTGTTGTCGGTGTGTGTGTGTGTTGTCGGTGTGTGTGTGTGTTGTCGGTGTGTGTGTGTGTTGTCGGTGTGTGTGTGTGTGTGTTGTCGGTGTGTGTGTGTGTGTTGTCAGTGTGTGTGTGTGTGTGTTGTCGGTGTGTGTGTGTGTAGTCGGTGTGTGTGTGTGTGTGTGTGTGTTGTCGGTGTGTGTGTGTGTGTGTTGTCGGTGTGTGTGTGTGTGTTGTCGGTGTGTGTGTGTGTGTGTTGTCGGTGTGTGTGTGTGTGTGTTGTCGGTGTGTGTGTGTGTGTTGTGTGTGTGTGTGTTGTCGGTGTGTGTGTGTGTGTTGTCGGTGTGTGTGTGTGTGTGTTGTCGGTGTGTGTGTGTGTGTGTTGTCAGTGTGTGTGTGTGTGTGTGTGTGTGTGTTGTCGGTGTGTGTGTGTGTGTGTGTGTGTGTGTGTGTGTGTGTTGTCGGTGTGTGTGTGTGTGTGTGTTGCCGGTGTGTGTGTGTGTGTTGTCGGTGTGTCTGTGTGTTGTCGGTGTGTGTGTGTGTGTGTTGTCGTTGTGTGTGTGTGTGTGTTGTCGGTGTGTGTGTGTGTGTTGTGTGTGTGTGTGTTGTCGGTGTGTGTGTGTGTGTGTGTGTGTGTGTGTGTGTGTGTGTGTGTTGTCGGTGTGTGTGTGTGTGTGTGTTGTCGGTGTGTGTGTGTGTGTGTGTGTTGTCAGTGTGTGTGTGTGTGTGTGTGTGTGTGTGTGTGTTGTCGGTGTGTGTGTGTGTGTGTGTTGTCGGTGTGTGTGTGTGTGTGTGTGTGTGTTGTCGGTGTGTGTGTGTGTGTTGTCGGTGTGTGTGTGTGTGTGTGTTGTCAGTGTGTGTGTGTGTTGTCGGTGTGTGTGTGTGTGTGTTGTCAGTGTGTGTGTTTGTGTGTGTGTGTGTGTTGTCGGTGTGTG
>NW_027675350.1:145000-147500 GCF_965601325.2 Salmo salar
GGTGTGTGTGTGTGTGTGTTGTCGGTGTGTGTGTGTGTGTGTGTGTGTGTGTGTGTTGTCAGTGTGTGTGTGTGTGTGTGTGTTGTCGGTGTGTGTGTGTGTTGTCGGTGTGTGTGTGTGTGTGTGTTGTCGGTGTGTGTGTGTGTGTTGTCGGTGTGTGTGTATGTGTGTTGTCGGTGTGTGTGTGTGTGTTGCTGGTGTTTGTGTGTGTGTGTTGTCGGTGTGTGTGTTGTCGGTGTGTGTGTGTGTGTGTGTGTGTGTGTGTTGTCGGTGTGTGTGTGTGTGTTGTCGGTGTGTGTGTGTGTGTTGTCGGTGTGTTTGTGTGTGTGTGTTGTCGTTGTGTGTGTGTGTGTGTTGTCGGTGTGTGTGTGTGTGTGTGTGTGTGTGTGTGTGTGTTGTCGGTGTGTGTGTGTGTGTGTGTTGCCGGTGTGTGTGTGTGTGTTGTCGGTGTGTCTGTGTGTTGTCGGTGTGTGTGTGTGTGTGTTGTCGGTGTGTGTGTGTGTGTGTTGTCGGTGTGTGTGTGTGTGTTGTCAGTGTGTGTGTGTGTGTTGTCGGTGTGTGTGTGTGTAGTCGGTGTGTGTGTGTGTGTGTGTGTGTTGTCGGTGTGTGTGTGTGTGTTGTCGGTGTGTGTGTGTGTGTGTGTGTGTGTGTGTGTTGTCGGTGTGTGTGTGTGTTGTCGGTGTGTGTGTGTTGTCGGTGTGTGTGTGTGTTGTCGGTGTGTGTGTGTGTTGTCGGTGTGTGTGTGTGTGTGTGTTGTCAGTGTGTGTGTGTGTGTGTGTGTGTGTGTGTTGTCGGTGTGTGTGAGTGTGTGTGTTGTCGTGTGTGTGTGTGTGTGTGTGTGTGTTGTCGGTGTGTGTGTGTGTGTTGTCGGTGTGTGTGTGTGTGTGTGTTGTCGGTGTGTGTGTGTGTGTGTCGGTGTGTGTGTGTGTGTGTTGTCAGTGTGTGTGTTTGTGTGTGTGTGTGTGTTGTCGGTGTGTGTGTGTGTGTGTGTGTGTTGTCGGTGTGTGTGTGTGTGTGTTGTCCGAGTGTGTGTGTGTGTGTGTGTGTGTTGTCGGTGTGTGTGTGTTGTCGGAGTGTGTGTGTGTGTGTGTGTGTTGTCGGTGTGTGTGTGTGTGTGTTGTCGGTGTGTGTGTGTGTGTGTGTGTGTGTGTGTGTTGTCAGTGTGTGTGTGTGTGTGTGTTGTCGGTGTGTGTGTGTGTGTGTTGTCGGTGTGTGTGTGTGTGTGTGTGTTGTCGGTGTGTGTGTGTGTGTTGTCGGTGTGTGTGTGTGTGTGTTGTCGGTGTGTGTGTGTGTGTTGCTGGTGTTTGTGTGTGTGTGTTGTCGGTGTGTGTGTTGTCGGTGTGTGTGTGTGTGTGTGTGTGTGTGTGTTGTCGGTGTGTGTGTGTGTGTTGTCGGTGTGTGTGTGTGTGTTGTCGGTGTGTTTGTGTGTGTGTGTTGTCGTTGTGTGTGTGTGTGTGTTGTCGGTGTGTGTGTGTGTGTGTGTGTGTGTGTGTGTTGTAGGTGTGTGTGTGTGTTGTCGGTGTGTGTGTGTGTTGTCGGTGTGTGTGTGTGTGTGTGTTGTCTGTGTGTGTGTGTGTGTGTGTGTGTGTGTGTGCCGTGTGTGTGTGTGTTGTCGGTGTGTGTGTGTGTTGTCGGTGTGTGTGTGTGTGTGTGTTGTCGGTGTGTGTGTGTGTGTTGTCGGTGTGTGTGTATGTGTGTTGTCGGTGTGTGTGTGTGTGTTGCTGGTGTTTGTGTGTGTGTGTTGTCGGTGTGTGTGTTGTCGGTGTGTGTGTGTGTGTGTGTGTGTGTGTGTTGTCGGTGTGTGTGTGTGTGTTGTCGGTGTGTGTGTGTGTGTTGTCGGTGTGTGTGTGTGTGTGTGTTGTCGTTGTGTGTGTGTGTGTGTTGTCGGTGTGTGTGTGTGTGTGTGTGTGTGTGTGTGTGTGTTGTCGGTGTGTGTGTGTGTGTGTGTTGCCGGTGTGTGTGTGTGTGTTGTCGGTGTGTCTGTGTGTTGTCGGTGTGTGTGTGTGTGTGTTGTCGGTGTGTGTGTGTGTGTGTTGTCGGTGTGTGTGTGTGTGTTGTCAGTGTGTGTGTGTGTGTTGTCGGTGTGTGTGTGTGTAGTCGGTGTGTGTGTGTGTGTGTGTGTGTTGTCGGTGTGTGTGTGTGTGTTGTCGGTGTGTGTGTGTGTGTGTGTGTGTGTGTGTGTTGTCGGTGTGTGTGTGTGTTGTCGGTGTGTGTGTGTTGTCGGTGTGTGTGTGTGTTGTCGGTGTGTGTGTGTGTTGTCGGTGTGTGTGTGTGTGTGTGTGTTGTCAGTGTGTGTGTGTGTGTGTGTGTGTGTGTGTGTTGTCGGTGTGTGTGAGTGTGTGTGTTGTCGGTGTGTGTGTGTGTGTGTGTGTGTGTTGTCGGTGTGTGTGTGTGTGTTGTCGGTGTGTGTGTGTGTGTTGTCGGTGTGTGTGTGTGTTGTCGGTGTGTGTGTGTGTGTGTTGTCAGTGTGTGTGTTTGTGTGTGTGTGTGTGTTGTCGGT
>NW_027675350.1:167500-172500 GCF_965601325.2 Salmo salar
TGTGTGTGTGTTGTCGGTGTGTGTGTGTGTGTGTGTGTGTGTGTGTTGTCGGTGTGTGTGTGTGTGTGTTGTCCGAGTGTGTGTGTGTGTTTGTGTGTGTGTGTGTGTGTTGTCGGTGTGTGTGTGTGTGTGTGTGTGTGTTGTCGGTGTGTGTGTGTGTGTGTGTGTTGTCGGTGTGTGTGTGTGTGTGTGTGTGTTGTCGGTGTGTGTGTGTGTGTGTGTGTTGTCCGAGTGTGTGTGTGTGTGTGTGTGTTGTCGGTGTGTGTGTGTTGTCGGTGTGTGTGTGTGTGTGTGTGTGTTGTCGGTGTGTGTGTGTGTGTGTGTTGTCGGTGTGTGTGTGTGTGTGTGTTGTCAGTGTGTGTGTGTGTGTGTGTGTTGTCGGTGTGTGTGTATGTGTGTGTTGTCGGTGTGTGTGTGTGTGTTGTCGGTGTGTGTGTGTGTGTGTTGTCGGTGTGTGTGTGTGTTGTCGGTGTGTGTGTGTGTGTGTGTGTGTGTGTTGTCAGTGTGTGTGTGTGTGTGTGTGTGTGTGTGTTGTCGGTGTGTGTGTGTGTTGTCGGTGTGTGTGTGTGTGTTGTCGGTGTGTGTGTGTGTGTGTTGTCGGTGTGTGTGTGTGTGTTGCTGGTGTTTGTGTGTGTGTGTGTTGTCGGTGTGTGTGTTCCGGTTTCCGGTTTGGAGCGAGCAGTCGCACCACGCTTCGCTCCACAGGTAATATTCCACTTCGCTACATTACAACGGCTTGATTTGTTTGATCTGAGCAATTCTTCTTAGCTAGCTACATAGCCGTCTTTGTATCAAAGATAATTGTGTAGTTTAGAGTAACTGAGTAATTATCGAGGCTAGCTATCTTCGTCCTCCTAACGTAGTCAACACTGCTAGCTGCTAGCTAGCTAGTCATCACCGTTAGCTAGCCAACTTCTACCGACTAGCAGAAACTATTACATTACAACGCAACGACTTGATTAGTGTGGTGTTAGTGTTAGTTAGCCAGCTACATAGTTGTCCGTGCTGTCTCTGTATCTAAGATAATTGTGTAGTTTGAGTTTGAGTATTATCGAGGTGTGCTAGCCAGCCGCGACGCGGCGCCAGACTTACTCAACACACCTAGTCATCATTAACCCACTGCCAGCTAGCCATCCGTTACCGACTAGCAGCGCTGTAGTTACTAATACTAAACAACGGAACGATTAGACTAGTGCAGTGTTACCTAGCTAGCTACCTAGTTGTCTTTGTCATAACTTGATAATTGTTAATTGATAATTGTTAGCTAGCCAGCCATCGAGGTTAGCTAGCCAGCTATTTCCGTCCCCCGCGACGCCATTTTTCCTAACCTAGCCAACTATTACCGACGAGCAGCATTGTTGAAACTAAATACACTACAAGGAACGTCTTGATTAGTGTTATGTTAGCTAGCTAGCTACAAAGTTGCTTTGTATCATGACAAGGTGTAGTACTGAAACTACCGAGGTTACCTAGCCAGCTACACGTTCAAAGTCAACAACGCAGCCACTGCTAGCTAGCCTACTCCACCAGCCAGCAGTACTGTATCATCTTAGTCAATAACATTTTTGCAACGTAAGCTTAACTTCCTGAACATTCGAGACGTGTAGTCCACTTGTCACTCCAATCTCATTTGCATTAGCGTAGCCTCTTCTGTAGCTTGTCTACTATGTGTCTGCCTATCCCTGTTCTCTCTCCTCTGCACAGGCCATACAAACGCTCCACACCGCGTGGCCGCTGCCACTCTAACCTGGTGGTCCCAGCGCGCACGACCCACGTGGAGTTCCAGGTCTCCGGCAGCCTCTGGAACTGCCGGTCTGCGGCCAACAAGGCTGAGTTCATCTCAGCCTATGCTACCCTCCAGTCCCTAGACTTCCTGGCGCTGACGGAAACATGGATCACCACAGATAACACTGCTACTCCTACTGCTCTCTCCTCGTCTGACTACGTGTTCTCGCATACCCCTAGAGCATCGAGCCAGCGGGGTGGTGGCACTGGAATCCTCATCTCTCCCAAGTGGACATTCTCTCTTTCTCCCCTGACCCATCTGTCTATCTCCTCATTTGAATTCCATGCTGTCACAGTTACCAGCCCTTTCAAGCTTAACATCCTTATCATTTATCGCCCTCCAGGTTCCCTTGGAGAGTTCATCAATGAGCTTGACGCCTTGATAAGTTCCTTTCCTGAGGATGGCTCACCTCTCACAGTTCTGGGTGACTTTAACCTCCCCACGTCTACCTTCGACTCATTCCTCTCTGCCTCCTTCTTTCCACTCCTCTCCTCTTTCGACCTCACCCTCTCACCTTCCCCCCCTACTCACAAGGCAGGCAATACGCTTGACCTCATCTTTACTAGATGCTGTTCTTCCACTAATCTCATTGCAACTCCCCTCCAAGTCTCCGACCACTACCTTGTATCCTTTTCCCTCTCGCTCTCATCCAACACTTCTCACTCTCCCCCTACTCGGATGGTATTGCGCCGTCCCAACCTTCGCTCTCTCTCTCCTGCTACTCTCTCCTCTTCCATCCTATCATCTCTTCCCTCTGCTCAAACCTTCTCCAACCTATCTCCTGATTCTGCCTCCTCAACCCTCCTCTCCTCCCTCTCTGCATCCTTTGATCTCCTCTGTCCCCTATCCTCCAGGCCGGCTCGGTCCTCCCCTCCTGCTCCGTGGCTCGACGACTCACTGCGAGCTCACAGAACAGGGCTCCGGGCAGCCGAGCGGAAATGGAGGAAAACTCGCCTCCCTGCGGACCTGGCATCCTTTCACTCCCTCCTCTCTACATTTTCCTCTTCTGTCTCCGCTGCTAAAGCCACTTTCTACCACTCTATACTCCAAGCATCTGCCTCTAACCCTAGGAAGCTCTTTGCTACCTTCTCCTCCCTCCTGAATCCTCCTCCCCCTCCCCCCCCCTCCTCCCTCTCTGCGGATGACTTCGTCAACCATTTTGAAAAGAAGGTTGACGACATCCGATCCTCGTTTGCTAAGTCAAACGACACTGCTGGTCCTGCTCACACTGCCCTACCCTGTGCTTTGACCTCTTTCTCCCCTCTCTCTCCAGATGAAATCTCGCGTCTTGTGACGGCCGGCCGCCCAACAACCTGCCCACTTGACCCTATCCCCTCCTCTCTTCTCCAGACCATTTCCGGAGACCTTCTCCCCTACCTCACCTCGCTCATCAACGCATCCTTGACCGCTGGCTACGTCCCTTCCGTCTTCAAGAGAGCGAGAGTTGCACCCCTTCTGAAAAAACCTACACTCGACCCCTCCGATGTCAACAACTACAGGCCAGTATCCCTTCTTTCCTTTCTCTCCAAAACTCTTGAACGCGCCGTGCTTGGCCAGCTCTCTTGCTATCTCTCTCAGAATGACCTTCTTGATCCTAATCAGTCAGGTTTCAAGACTGGGCATTCAACTGAGACTGCTCTTCTCTGTGTCACGGAGGCTCTCCGCACTGCTAAAGCTAACTCTCTCTCCTCTGCTCTCATCCTTCTAGACCTATCTGCTGCCTTTGATACCGTGAACCATCAGATCCTCCTCTCCACCCTCTCCGAGCTGGGCATCTCTGGCACCGCGCACGCTTGGATTGCGTCCTACCTGACAGGTCGCTCCTACCAGGTGGCGTGGCGAGAATCTGTCTCCGCACCACGTGCTCTCACCACTGGTGTCCCCCAGGGCTCTGTTCTTGGCCCACTCCTATTCTCGCTATACACCAAGTCACTTGGCTCTGTCATATCCTCACATGGTCTCTCATATCATTGCTATGCAGATGACACACAATTAATCTTCTCCTTTCCCCCTTCTGACAACCAGGTGGCGAATCGCATCTCTGCATGTCTGGCAGACATATCAGTGTGGATGACGGATCACCACCTCAAGCTGAACCTCGGCAAGACGGAGCTGCTCTTCCTCCCGGGGAAGGACTGCCCGTTCCATGATCTCGCCATCACGGTTGACAACTCCATTGTGTCCTCCTCCCAGAGTGCTAAGAGCCTTGGCGTGATCCTGGACAACACCCTGTCGTTCTCCACCAACATCAAGGCGGTGACCCGATCCTGTAGGTTCATGCTCTACAACATTCGCAGAGTACGACCCTGCCTCACACAGGAAGCGGCGCAGGTCCTAATCCAGGCACTTGTCATCTCCCGTCTGGATTACTGCAACTCGCTGTTGGCTGGGCTCCCTGCCTGTGCCATTAAACCCCTACAACTCATCCAGAACGCCGCAGCCCGTCTGGTGTTCAACCTTCCCAAGTTCTCTCACGTCACCCCGCTCCTCCGCTCTCTCCACTGGCTTCCAGTCGAAGCTCGCATCCGCTACAAGACCATGGTGCTTGCCTACGGAGCTGTTAGGGGAACGGCACCTCCGTACCTTCAGGCTCTGATCAGGCCCTACACCCAAACAAGGGCACTCCGTTCATCCACCTCTGGCCTGCTCGCCTCCCTACCTCTGAGGAAGCACAGTTCCCGCTCAGCCCAGTCAAAACTGTTCGCTGCTCTGGCACCCCAATGGTGGAACAAGCTCCCTCACGACGCCAGGACAGCGGAGTCAATCACCACCTTCCGGAGACACCTGAAACCCCACCTCTTCAAGGAATACCTGGGTTAGGATAAGGTAATCCTTCTAACCCCCCCCCTTAAAAGAGTTAGATGCACTATTGTAAAGTGGTTGTTCCACTGGATATTATAGGTGAATGCACCAATTTGTAAGTCGCTCTGGATAAGAGCGTCTGCTAAATGACTAAAATGTAAAAATGTAAAAAAATGTGTGTGTGTGTTTTTTCGGTGTGTGTGTGTGTGTGTGTGTGTGTGTTGTCGGTGTGTGTGTGTGTGTTGTCGGTGTGTGTGTGTGTGTTGTCGGTGTGTGTGTGTGTGTTGTCGGTGTGTTTGTGTGTGTGTGTTGTCGTTGTGTGTGTGTGTGTTGTCGGTGTGTGTGTGTGTGTTGTGTGTGTGTGTGTTGTCGGTGTGTGTGTGTGTTGTCGGTGTGTGTGTGTGTTGTCGGT
>NW_027675350.1:192500-195000 GCF_965601325.2 Salmo salar
TGTGTGTGTGTGTGTGTGTGTTGTCAGTGTGTGTGTGTGTGTGTGTGTGTTGTCGGTGTGTGTGTGTGTGTGTGTGTTGTCGGTGTGTGTGTGTGTGTGTGTTGTCCGAGTGTGTGTGTGTTGTCAGTGTGTGTGTGTTGTCGGTGTGTGTGTGTGTGTGTGTTGTCGGTGTGTGTGTGTGTGTTGTCGGTGTGTGTGTGTGTGTGTGTTGTCAGTGTGTGTGTGTGTGTGTGTTGTCGGTGTGTGTGTGTGTGTGTGTGTGTTGTCGGTGTGTGTGTGTGTGTGTGTTGTCGGTGTGTGTGTGTGTGTTGTTGGTGTGTGTGTGTGTGTGTTGTCGGTGTGTGTGTGTGTGTGTGTTGCTGGTGTTTGGGTGTGTGTGTGTGTTGTCGGTGTGTGTGTGTGTGTGTTGTCGGTGTGTGTGTGTGTGTGTGTGTGTGTGTGTTGTGTGTGTGTTTGTGTGTGTTGTCGGTGTGTGTGTGTGTGTTGTCGGTGTGTGTGTGTGTGTTGTCGGTGTGTTTGTGTGTGTGTGTTGTCGTTGTGTGTGTGTGTGTGTTGTCGGTGTGTGTGTGTGTGTTGTGTGTGTGTGTGTTGTCGGTGTGTGTGTGTGTTGTCGGTGTGTGTGTGTGTTGTCTGTGTGTGTGTGTGTGTGTTGTCAGTGTGTGTGTGTGTGTGTGTGTGTTGCCGGTGTGTGTGTGTGTGTTGTCGGTGTGTGTGTGTGTGTGTTGTCGGTGTGTGTGTGTGTGTGTTGTCGGTGTGTGTGTGTGTTGTCAGTGTGTGTGTGTGTGTGTTGTCGGTGTGTGTGTGTGTAGTCGGTGTGTGTGTGTGTGTGTGTGTGTGTTGTCGGTGTGTGTGTGTGTGTTGTCGGTGTGTGTGTGTGTGTGTGTGTTGTCGGTGTGTGTGTGTGTTGTCGGTGTGTGTGTGTTGTGTGTGTGTGTGTTGTCGGTGTGTGTGTGTGTTGTCGGTGTGTGTGTGTGTGTTTTGTCGGTGTGTGTGTGTGTGTTGCTGGTGTTTGTGTGTGTGTGTGTTGTCAGTGTGTGTGTGTGTGTGTGTTGTCGGTGTGTGTGTGTGTGTTGCTGGTGTTTGTGTGTGTGTGTGTTGTCGGTGTGTGTGTGTGTGTTGTCGGTGTGTCTGTGTGTGTGTGTGTTGTCGGTGTGTGTGTGTGTTGTCGGTGTGTGTGTGTGTGTGTGTGTGTGTGTTGTCAGTGTGTGTGTGTGTGTGTGTGTGTTGTCGGTGTGTGTGTGTGTGTGTGTGTGTTGTCGGTGTGTGTGTGTGTGTGTGTTGTCCGAGTGTGTGTGTGTTGTCAGTGTGTGTGTGTTGTCGGTGTGTGTGTGTGTGTGTGTTGTCGGTGTGTGTGTGTGTGTTGTCGGTGTGTGTGTGTGTGTGTGTTGTCAGTGTGTGTGTGTGTGTGTGTTGTCGGTGTGTGTGTGTGTGTGTGTGTGTGTTGTCGGTGTGTGTGTGTGTGTGTGTTGTCGGTGTGTGTGTGTGTGTTGTTGGTGTGTGTGTGTGTGTGTTGTCGGTGTGTGTGTGTGTGTGTGTTGCTGGTGTTTGGGTGTGTGTGTGTGTTGTCGGTGTGTGTGTGTGTGTGTTGTCGGTGTGTGTGTGTGTGTGTGTGTGTGTGTTGTGTGTGTGTTTGTGTGTGTTGTCGGTGTGTGTGTGTGTGTTGTCGGTGTGTGTGTGTGTGTTGTCGGTGTGTTTGTGTGTGTGTGTTGTCGTTGTGTGTGTGTGTGTGTTGTCGGTGTGTGTGTGTGTGTTGTGTGTGTGTGTGTTGTCGGTGTGTGTGTGTGTTGTCGGTGTGTGTGTGTGTTGTCTGTGTGTGTGTGTGTGTTGTCAGTGTGTGTGTGTGTGTGTGTGTGTTGCCGGTGTGTGTGTGTGTGTTGTCGGTGTGTGTGTGTGTGTGTTGTCGGTGTGTGTGTGTGTGTGTTGTCGGTGTGTGTGTGTGTGTGTTGTCGGTGTGTGTGTGTGTTGTCAGTGTGTGTGTGTGTGTGTTGTCGGTGTGTGTGTGTGTAGTCGGTGTGTGTGTGTGTGTGTGTGTGTTGTCGGTGTGTGTGTGTGTGTTGTCGGTGTGTGTGTGTGTGTGTGTGTTGTCGGTGTGTGTGTGTGTTGTCGGTGTGTGTGTGTTGTGTGTGTGTGTGTTGTCGGTGTGTGTGTGTGTTGTCGGTGTGTGTGTGTGTGTTTTGTCGGTGTGTGTGTGTTGTCGGTGTGTGTGTGTGTTGTCGGTGTGTGTGTGTGTGTGTTGTCGGTGTGTGTGTGTGTGTGTTGTCAGTGTGTGTGTGTGTGTGTGTGTGTGTGTTGTCGGTGTGTGTGTGTGTGTGTGTGTGTTGTCGGTGTGTGTGTGTGTGTGTTGTCGGTGTGTGTGTGTGTGTTGTCGGTGTGTGTGTGTGTGTTGTCGGTGTGTGTGTGTGTGTTGCTGGTGTTTGTGTGTGTGTGTGTTGTTGGTGTGTGTGTGTGTGTTGTCGGTGTGTGTGTGTGTGTGTGTGTGTGTTGTCGGTGTGTGTGTGTG
>NW_027675350.1:197500-200000 GCF_965601325.2 Salmo salar
GGTGTGTGTGTGTGTGTTGTCGTGTGTGTGTGTGTGTGTGTTGTCGGTGTGTGTGTGTTGTCGGTGTGTGTGTGTTGTGTGTGTGTGTGTTGTCAGTGTGTGTGTGTGTTGTCGGTGTGTGTGTGTGTGTGTGTCGTCGGTGTGTGTGTGTTGTCGGTGTGTGTGTGTGTTGTCGGTGTGTGTGTGTGTGTGTGTTGTCAGTGTGTGTGTGTGTGTGTGTGTGTTGTCAGTGTGTGTGTGTGTGTGTGTGTGTGTGTGTTGTCGGTGTGTGTGTGTGTGTGTGTTGTCGGTGTGTGTGTGTGTGTTGTCGGTGTGTGTGTGTGTGTGTGTTGTCGGTGTGTGTGTGTGTTGTCGGTGTGTGTGTGTGTGTGTGTGTGTGTTGTCAGTGTGTGTGTGTGTGTGTGTGTGTGTGTGTTGTCGGTGTGTGTGTGTGTGTGTGTTGTCGGTGTGTGTGTGTGTGTGTGTTGTCCGAGTGTGTGTGTGTGTGTGTGTGTGTGTGTTGTCGGTGTGTGTGTGTGTGTGTTGTCGGTGTGTGTGTGTGTGTGTGTGTGTTGTCGGTGTGTGTGTGTGTTGTCGGTGTGTGTGTGTGTGTGTGTTGTCGGTGTGTGTGTGTGTGTTGCTGGTGTTTGTGTGTGTGTGTGTTGTCGGTGTGTGTGTGTGTTGTCGGTGTGTGTGTGTGTGTTGTCGGTGTGTGTGTGTGTGTGTGTTGTCGGTGTGTGTGTGTGTTGTCGGTGTGTGTGTGTGTGTGTGTTGTCAGTGTGTGTGTGTGTGTGTGTGTGTGTGTGTTGTCGGTGTGTGTGTGTGTGTGTGTGTGTGTGTGTGTGTTGTCGGTGTGTGTGTGTGTGTTGTCCGAGTGTGTGTGTGTGTTTGTGTGTGTGTGTGTGTGTTGTCGGTGTGTGTGTGTGTGTGTGTGTGTGTTGTCGGTGTGTGTGTGTGTGTGTGTGTGTTGTCGGTGTGTGTGTGTGTGTTGTCAGTGTGTGTGTGTGTGTGTGTTGTCGGTGTGTGTGTGTGTGTTGCTGCTGTTTGTGTGTGTGTGTGTTGTCGGTGTGTGTGTGTGTTGTCGGTGTGTGTGTGTGTGTGTGTGTGTTGTCGGTGTGTGTGCTGTCGTTGTGTGTGTGTGTGTGTGTTGTCGGTGTGTTTGTGTGTGTGTGTTGTCGGTGTGTGTGTGTGTGTGTTGTCGGTGTGTGTGTGTTGTGTGTGTGTGTGTTGTCGGTGTGTGTGTGTGTGTTGTCGGTGTGTCTGTGTGTGTGTGTGTTGTCGGTGTGTGTGTGTGTTGTCGGTGTGTGTGTGTGTGTGTGTGTTGTCAGTGTGTGTGTGTGTGTGTGTGTGTTGTCGGTGTGTGTGTGTGTGTGTGTGTTGTCGGTGTGTGTGTGTGTGTGTGTTGTCCGAGTGTGTGTGTGTTGTCAGTGTGTGTGTGTTGTCGGTGTGTGTGTGTGTGTGTGTTGTCGGTGTGTGTGTGTGTGTTGTCGGTGTGTGTGTGTGTGTGTGTTGTCAGTGTGTGTGTGTGTGTGTGTTGTCGGTGTGTGTGTGTGTGTGTGTGTGTTGTCGGTGTGTGTGTGTGTGTTGTCGGTGTGTGTGTGTGTGTTGTTGGTGTGTGTGTGTGTGTGTTGTCGGTGTGTGTGTGTGTGTGTGTTGCTGGTGTTTGGGTGTGTGTGTGTGTTGTCGGTGTGTGTGTGTGTGTGTTGTCGGTGTGTGTGTGTGTGTGTGTGTGTGTGTGTGTGTGTGTGTGTTTGTGTGTGTTGTCGGTGTGTGTGTGTGTGTTGTCGGTGTGTGTGTGTGTGTTGTCGGTGTGTTTGTGTGTGTGTGTTGTCGTTGTGTGTGTGTGTGTGTTGTCGGTGTGTGTGTGTGTGTTGTGTGTGTGTGTGTTGTCGGTGTGTGTGTGTGTTGTCGGTGTGTGTGTGTGTTGTCTGTGTGTGTGTGTGTGTGTTGTCAGTGTGTGTGTGTGTGTGTGTGTGTTGCCGGTGTGTGTGTGTGTGTTGTCGGTGTGTGTGTGTGTGTGTTGTCGGTGTGTGTGTGTGTGTGTGTTGTCGGTGTGTGTGTGTGTTGTCAGTGTGTGTGTGTGTGTGTTGTCGGTGTGTGTGTGTGTAGTCGGTGTGTGTGTGTGTGTGTGTGTGTGTTGTCGGTGTGTGTGTGTGTGTTGTCGGTGTGTGTGTGTGTGTGTGTGTTGTCGGTGTGTGTGTGTGTTGTCGGTGTGTGTGTGTTGTGTGTGTGTGTGTTGTCGGTGTGTGTGTGTGTTGTCGGTGTGTGTGTGTGTGTTTTGTCGGTGTGTGTGTGTTGTCGGTGTGTGTGTGTGTTGTCGGTGTGTGTGTGTGTGTGTTGTCGGTGTGTGTGTGTGTGTGTTGTCAGTGTGTGTGTGTGTGTGTGTGTGTGTGTGTTGTCGGTGTGTGTGTGTGTGTGTGTGTGTTGTCGGTGTGTGTGTGTGTGTGTTGTCGGTGTGTGTGTGTGTGTTGTCGGTGTGTGTGTGTGTGTTGTCGGTGTGTGTGTGTGTGTTGCTGGTGTT
>NW_027675350.1:205000-207500 GCF_965601325.2 Salmo salar
GTGTGTGTGTGTGTGTTGTCGGTGTGTGTGTGTGTGTTGTCGGTGTGTGTGTGTGTGTGTGTTGTCGGTGTGTGTGTGTTGTCGGTGTGTGTGTGTTGTGTGTGTGTGTGTTGTCAGTGTGTGTGTGTGTTGTCGGTGTGTGTGTGTGTGTGTGTCGTCGGTGTGTGTGTGTTGTCGGTGTGTGTGTGTGTTGTCGGTGTGTGTGTGTGTGTGTGTTGTCAGTGTGTGTGTGTGTGTGTGTGTGTTGTCAGTGTGTGTGTGTGTGTGTGTGTGTGTGTGTTGTCGGTGTGTGTGTGTGTGTGTGTTGTCGGTGTGTGTGTGTGTGTTGTCGGTGTGTGTGTGTGTGTGTGTTGTCGGTGTGTGTGTGTGTTGTCGGTGTGTGTGTGTGTGTGTGTGTGTGTTGTCAGTGTGTGTGTGTGTGTGTGTGTGTGTGTGTTGTCGGTGTGTGTGTGTGTGTGTGTTGTCGGTGTGTGTGTGTGTGTGTGTTGTCCGAGTGTGTGTGTGTGTGTGTGTGTGTGTGTTGTCGGTGTGTGTGTGTGTGTGTTGTCGGTGTGTGTGTGTGTGTGTGTGTGTTGTCGGTGTGTGTGTGTGTTGTCGGTGTGTGTGTGTGTGTGTGTTGTCGGTGTGTGTGTGTGTGTTGCTGGTGTTTGTGTGTGTGTGTGTTGTCGGTGTGTGTGTGTGTTGTCGGTGTGTGTGTGTGTGTTGTCGGTGTGTGTGTGTGTGTGTGTTGTCGGTGTGTGTGTGTGTTGTCGGTGTGTGTGTGTGTGTGTGTTGTCAGTGTGTGTGTGTGTGTGTGTGTGTGTGTGTTGTCGGTGTGTGTGTGTGTGTGTGTGTGTGTGTGTGTGTTGTCGGTGTGTGTGTGTGTGTTGTCCGAGTGTGTGTGTGTGTTTGTGTGTGTGTGTGTGTGTTGTCGGTGTGTGTGTGTGTGTGTGTGTGTGTTGTCGGTGTGTGTGTGTGTGTGTGTGTGTTGTCGGTGTGTGTGTGTGTGTTGTCAGTGTGTGTGTGTGTGTGTGTTGTCGGTGTGTGTGTGTGTGTTGCTGCTGTTTGTGTGTGTGTGTGTTGTCGGTGTGTGTGTGTGTTGTCGGTGTGTGTGTGTGTGTGTGTGTGTTGTCGGTGTGTGTGCTGTCGTTGTGTGTGTGTGTGTGTGTTGTCGGTGTGTTTGTGTGTGTGTGTTGTCGGTGTGTGTGTGTGTGTGTTGTCGGTGTGTGTGTGTTGTGTGTGTGTGTGTTGTCGGTGTGTGTGTGTGTGTTGTCGGTGTGTCTGTGTGTGTGTGTGTTGTCGGTGTGTGTGTGTGTTGTCGGTGTGTGTGTGTGTGTGTGTGTTGTCAGTGTGTGTGTGTGTGTGTGTGTGTTGTCGGTGTGTGTGTGTGTGTGTGTGTTGTCGGTGTGTGTGTGTGTGTGTGTTGTCCGAGTGTGTGTGTGTTGTCAGTGTGTGTGTGTTGTCGGTGTGTGTGTGTGTGTGTGTTGTCGGTGTGTGTGTGTGTGTTGTCGGTGTGTGTGTGTGTGTGTGTTGTCAGTGTGTGTGTGTGTGTGTGTTGTCGGTGTGTGTGTGTGTGTGTGTGTGTTGTCGGTGTGTGTGTGTGTGTGTGTTGTCGGTGTGTGTGTGTGTGTTGTTGGTGTGTGTGTGTGTGTGTTGTCGGTGTGTGTGTGTGTGTGTGTTGCTGGTGTTTGGGTGTGTGTGTGTGTTGTCGGTGTGTGTGTGTGTGTGTTGTCGGTGTGTGTGTGTGTGTGTGTGTGTGTGTGTTGTGTGTGTGTTTGTGTGTGTTGTCGGTGTGTGTGTGTGTGTTGTCGGTGTGTGTGTGTGTGTTGTCGGTGTGTTTGTGTGTGTGTGTTGTCGTTGTGTGTGTGTGTGTGTTGTCGGTGTGTGTGTGTGTGTTGTGTGTGTGTGTGTTGTCGGTGTGTGTGTGTGTTGTCGGTGTGTGTGTGTGTTGTCTGTGTGTGTGTGTGTGTGTTGTCAGTGTGTGTGTGTGTGTGTGTGTGTTGCCGGTGTGTGTGTGTGTGTTGTCGGTGTGTGTGTGTGTGTGTTGTCGGTGTGTGTGTGTGTGTGTTGTCGGTGTGTGTGTGTGTTGTCAGTGTGTGTGTGTGTGTGTTGTCGGTGTGTGTGTGTGTAGTCGGTGTGTGTGTGTGTGTGTGTGTGTGTTGTCGGTGTGTGTGTGTGTGTTGTCGGTGTGTGTGTGTGTGTGTGTGTTGTCGGTGTGTGTGTGTGTTGTCGGTGTGTGTGTGTTGTGTGTGTGTGTGTTGTCGGTGTGTGTGTGTGTTGTCGGTGTGTGTGTGTGTGTTTTGTCGGTGTGTGTGTGTTGTCGGTGTGTGTGTGTGTTGTCGGTGTGTGTGTGTGTGTGTTGTCGGTGTGTGTGTGTGTGTGTTGTCAGTGTGTGTGTGTGTGTGTGTGTGTGTGTGTTGTCGGTGTGTGTGTGTGTGTGTGTGTGTTGTCGGTGTGTGTGTGTGTGTGTTGTCGGTGTGTGTGTGTGTGTTGTCGGTGTGTGTGTGTGTGTTGTCGGTGT
>NW_027675350.1:212500-240000 GCF_965601325.2 Salmo salar
TGTGTGTGTGTGTGTGTGTTGTCAGTGTGTGTGTGTGTGTGTGTGTGTGTGTGTTGTCGGTGTGTGTGTGTGTGTGTGTTGTCGGTGTGTGTGTGTGTGTGTGTTGTCCGAGTGTGTGTGTGTGTGTGTGTGTGTGTGTTGTCGGTGTGTGTGTGTGTGTGTTGTCGGTGTGTGTGTGTGTGTGTGTGTGTTGTCGGTGTGTGTGTGTGTTGTCGGTGTGTGTGTGTGTGTGTGTTGTCGGTGTGTGTGTGTGTGTTGCTGGTGTTTGTGTGTGTGTGTGTTGTCGGTGTGTGTGTGTGTTGTCGGTGTGTGCGTGTGTGTGTGTGTGTGTTGTCGGTGTGTGTGTGTGTGTTGTCGGTGTGTGTGTGTGTGTGTGTTGTCGGTGTGTTTGTGTGTGTGTGTTGTCGGTGTGTGTGTGTGTGTGTTGTCGGTGTGTGTGTGTGTGTTGTGTGTGTGTGTGTTGTCGGTGTGTGTGTGTGTGTTGTCGGTGTGTCTGTGTGTGTGTGTGTTGTCGGTGTGTGTGTGTGTTGTCGGTGTGTGTGTGTGTGTGTGTGTTGTTAGTGTGTGTGTGTGTGTGTGTGTGTGTGTGTGTTGTCGGTGTGTGTGTGTGTGTGTGTTGTCGGTGTGTGTGTGTGTGTGTGTTGTCCGAGTGTGTGTGTGTGTGTGTGTGTTGTCGGTGTGTGTGTGTTGTCGGTGTGTGTGTGTGTGTTGTCGGTGTGTGTGTGTGTGTGTGTTGTCGGTGTGTGTGTGTGTGTGTGTTGTCAGTGTGTGTGTGTGTGTGTGTTGTCGGTGTGTGTGTGTGTGTGTGTGTGTATGTTGTCGGTGTGTGTGTGTGTGTGTTGTCGGTGTGTGTGTGTGTGTTGTCGGTGTGTGTGTGTGTGTGTTGTCGGTGTGTGTGTGTGTGTGTGTTGCTGGTGTTTGTGTGTGTGTGTGTGTTGTCGGTGTGTGTGTGTGTGTGTTGTCGGTGTGTGTGTGTGTGTGTGTGTGTGTGTGTTGTGTGTGTGTTTGTGTGTGTTGTCGGTGTGTGTGTGTGTGTTGTCGGTGTGTGTGTGTGTGTTGTCGGTGTGTTTGTGTGTGTGTGTTGTCGTTGTGTGTGTGTGTGTGTGTTGTCGGTGTGTGTGTGTGTGTTGTGTGTTTGTGTGTTGTCGGTGTGTGTGTGTGTTGTCGGTGTGTGTGTGTGTTGTCTGTGTGTGTGTGTGTGTTGTCAGTGTGTGTGTGTGTGTGTGTGTGTGTGTGTGTTGCCGGTGTGTGTGTGTGTGTGTTGTCGGTGTGTGTGTGTGTGTGTTGTCGGTGTGTGTGTGTGTGTGTTGTCGGTGTGTGTGTGTGTGTGTTGTCGGTGTGTGTGTGTGTGTTGTCAGTGTGTGTGTGTGTGTGTTGTCGGTGTGTGTGTGTGTAGTCGGTGTGTGTGTGTGTGTGTGTTGTCGGTGTGTGTGTGTGTGTTGTCGGTGTGTGTGTGTGTGTGTTGTCGGTGTGTGTGTGTGTTGTCGGTGTGTGTGTGTTGTGTGTGTGTGTGTTGTCGGTGTGTGTGTGTTGTCGGTGTGTGTGTGTGTGTTTTGTCGGTGTGTGTGTGTTGTCGGTGTGTGTGTGTGTTGTCGGTGTGTGTGTGTGTGTGTTGTCGGTGTGTGTGTGTGTGTGTTGTCAGTGTGTGTATGTGTGTGTGTGTGTGTGTTGTCGGTGTGTGTGTGTGTGTGTGTGTGTGTTGTCGGTGTGTGTGTGTGTGTGTTGTCGGTGTGTGTGTGTGTGTGTGTGTGTGTGTTGTCGGTGTGTGTGTGTGTGTGTTGTCGGTGTGTGTGTGTGTGTTGTCGGTGTGTGTGTGTGTGTGTTGTCGGTGTGTGTGTGTGTGTGTGTTGCTGGTGTTTGTGTGTGTGTGTGTGTTGTCGGTGTGTGTGTGTGTGTGTTGTCGGTGTGTGTGTGTGTGTGTGTGTTGTGTGTGTGTTTGTGTGTGTTGTCGGTGTGTGTGTGTGTGTTGTCGGTGTGTGTGTGTGTGTTGTCGGTGTGTTTGTGTGTGTGTGTTGTCGTTGTGTGTGTGTGTGTGTGTTGTCGGTGTGTGTGTGTGTGTTGTGTGTGTGTGTGTTGTTGGTGTGTGTGTGTGTTGTCGGTGTGTGTGTGTGTTGTCTGTGTGTGTGTGTGTGTTGTCAGTGTGTGTGTGTGTGTGTGTGTGTGTGTGTTGCCGGTGTGTGTGTGTGTGTGTTGTCGGTGTGTGTGTGTGTGTGTTGCCGGTGTGTGTGTGTGTGTGTTGTCGGTGTGTGTGTGTGTGTGTTGTCGGTGTGTGTGTGTGTGTTGTCGGTGTGTGTGTGTGTGTGTTGTCGGTGTGTGTGTGTGTGTGTGTTGCTGGTGTTTGTGTGTGTGTGTGTGTTGTCGGTGTGTGTGTGTGTGTGTTGTCGGTGTGTGTGTGTGTGTGTGTGTGTGTGTTGTGTGTGTGTTTGTGTGTGTTGTCGGTGTGTGTGTGTGTGTTGTCGGTGTGTGTGTGTGTGTGTGTTGTCGGTGTGTGTGTGTGTGTTGTCGGTGTGTGTGTGTGTGTTGTCAGTGTGTGTGTGTGTGTGTTGTCGGTGTGTGTGTGTTGTCGGTGTGTGTGTGTGTTGTCGGTGTGTGTGTGTGTGTGTGTTGTCAGTGTGTGTGTGTGTGTGTGTGTGTTGTCAGTGTGTGTGTGTGTGTGTGTGTGTGTGTGTTGTCGGTGTGTGTGTGTGTGTGTGTTGTCGGTGTGTGTGTGTGTGTTGTCGGTGTGTGTGTGTGTGTGTGTTGTCGGTGTGTGTGTGTGTTGTCGGTGTGTGTGTGTGTGTGTGTGTGTTGTCAGTGTGTGTGTGTGTGTGTGTGTGTGTGTGTTGTCGGTGTGTGTGTGTGTGTGTGTTGTCGGTGTGTGTGTGTGTGTGTGTTGTCCGAGTGTGTGTGTGTGTGTGTGTGTGTGTGTTGTCGGTGTGTGTGTGTGTGTGTGTGTTGTCGGTGTGTGTGTGTGTGTGTGTGTGTTGTCGGTGTGTGTGTGTGTTGTCGGTGTGTGTGTGTGTGTGTGTTGTCGGTGTGTGTGTGTGTGTTGCTGGTGTTTGTGTGTGTGTGTGTTGTCGGTGTGTGTGTGTGTTGTCGGTGTGTGCGTGTGTGTGTGTGTGTGTTGTCGGTGTGTGTGTGTGTGTTGTCGGTGTGTGTGTGTGTGTGTGTTGTCGGTGTGTTTGTGTGTGTGTGTTGTCGGTGTGTGTGTGTGTGTGTTGTCGGTGTGTGTGTGTGTGTTGTGTGTGTGTGTGTTGTCGGTGTGTGTGTGTGTGTTGTCGGTGTGTCTGTGTGTGTGTGTGTTGTCGGTGTGTGTGTGTGTTGTCGGTGTGTGTGTGTGTGTGTGTGTTGTCAGTGTGTGTGTGTGTGTGTGTGTGTGTGTGTGTTGTCGGTGTGTGTGTGTGTGTGTGTTGTCGGTGTGTGTGTGTGTGTGTGTTGTCCGAGTGTGTGTGTGTGTGTGTGTGTTGTCGGTGTGTGTGTGTTGTCGGTGTGTGTGTGTGTGTTGTCGGTGTGTGTGTGTGTGTTGTCGGTGTGTGTGTGTGTGTGTGTTGTCAGTGTGTGTGTGTGTGTGTGTTGTCGGTGTGTGTGTGTGTGTGTGTGTGTATGTTGTCGGTGTGTGTGTGTGTGTGTTGTCGGTGTGTGTGTGTGTGTTGTCGGTGTGTGTGTGTGTGTGTTGTCGGTGTGTGTGTGTGTGTGTGTTGCTGGTGTTTGTGTGTGTGTGTGTGTTGTCGGTGTGTGTGTGTGTGTGTTGTCGGTGTGTGTGTGTGTGTGTGTGTGTGTGTGTTGTGTGTGTGTTTGTGTGTGTTGTCGGTGTGTGTGTGTGTGTTGTCGGTGTGTGTGTGTGTGTTGTCGGTGTGTTTGTGTGTGTGTGTTGTCGTTGTGTGTGTGTGTGTGTGTTGTCGGTGTGTGTGTGTGTGTTGTGTGTTTGTGTGTTGTCGGTGTGTGTGTGTGTTGTCGGTGTGTGTGTGTGTTGTCTGTGTGTGTGTGTGTGTTGTCAGTGTGTGTGTGTGTGTGTGTGTGTGTGTGTGTTGCCGGTGTGTGTGTGTGTGTGTTGTCGGTGTGTGTGTGTGTGTGTTGTCGGTGTGTGTGTGTGTGTTGTCGGTGTGTGTGTGTGTGTGTTGTCGGTGTGTGTGTGTGTGTTGTCAGTGTGTGTGTGTGTGTGTTGTCGGTGTGTGTGTGTGTAGTCGGTGTGTGTGTGTGTGTGTGTTGTCGGTGTGTGTGTGTGTGTTGTCGGTGTGTGTGTGTGTGTGTTGTCGGTGTGTGTGTGTGTTGTCGGTGTGTGTGTGTTGTGTGTGTGTGTGTTGTCGGTGTGTGTGTGTTGTCGGTGTGTGTGTGTGTGTTTTGTCGGTGTGTGTGTGTTGTCGGTGTGTGTGTGTGTTGTCGGTGTGTGTGTGTGTGTGTTGTCGGTGTGTGTGTGTGTGTGTTGTCAGTGTGTGTATGTGTGTGTGTGTGTGTGTTGTCGGTGTGTGTGTGTGTGTGTGTGTGTGTTGTCGGTGTGTGTGTGTGTGTGTTGTCGGTGTGTGTGTGTGTGTGTGTGTTGTCGGTGTGTGTGTGTGTGTGTTGTCGGTGTGTGTGTGTGTGTGTTGTCGGTGTGTGTGTGTGTGTGTTGTCGGTGTGTGTGTGTGTGTGTGTTGCTGGTGTTTGTGTGTGTGTGTGTGTTGTCGGTGTGTGTGTGTGTGTGTTGTCGGTGTGTGTGTGTGTGTGTGTGTTGTGTGTGTGTTTGTGTGTGTTGTCGGTGTGTGTGTGTGTGTTGTCGGTGTGTGTGTGTGTGTTGTCGGTGTGTTTGTGTGTGTGTGTTGTCGTTGTGTGTGTGTGTGTGTGTTGTCGGTGTGTGTGTGTGTGTTGTGTGTGTGTGTGTTGTCGGTGTGTGTGTGTGTTGTCGGTGTGTGTGTGTGTTGTCTGTGTGTGTGTGTGTGTTGTCAGTGTGTGTGTGTGTGTGTGTGTGTGTGTGTTGCCGGTGTGTGTGTGTGTGTGTTGTCGGTGTGTGTGTGTGTGTGTCGCCGGTGTGTGTGTGTGTGTGTTGTCGGTGTGTGTGTGTGTGTGTTGTCGGTGTGTGTGTGTGTGTTGTCGGTGTGTGTGTGTGTGTGTTGTCGGTGTGTGTGTGTGTGTGTGTTGCTGGTGTTTGTGTGTGTGTGTGTGTTGTCGGTGTGTGTGTGTGTGTGTTGTCGGTGTGTGTGTGTGTGTGTGTGTGTGTGTTGTGTGTGTGTTTGTGTGTGTTGTCGGTGTGTGTGTGTGTGTTGTCGGTGTGTGTGTGTGTGTGTGTTGTCGGTGTGTGTGTGTGTGTTGTCGGTGTGTGTGTGTGTGTTGTCAGTGTGTGTGTGTGTGTGTTGTCGGTGTGTGTGTGTGTAGTCGGTGTGTGTGTGTGTGTGTTGTCGGTGTGTGTGTGTGTGTTGTCGGTGTGTGTGTGTGTGTGTGTGTTGTCGGTGTGTGTGTGTTGTCGGTGTGTGTGTGTTGTGTGTGTGTGTGTTGTCAGTGTGTGTGTGTGTTGTCGGTGTGTGTGTGTGTGTGTGTTGTCGGTGTGTGTGTGTTGTCGGTGTGTGTGTGTGTTGTCGGTGTGTGTGTGTGTTGTCAGTGTGTGTGTGTGTGTGTGTGTGTTGTCAGTGTGTGTGTGTGTGTGTGTGTGTGTGTGTGTTGTCGGTGTGTGTGTGTGTGTGTGTTGTCGGTGTGTGTGTGTGTGTTGTCGGTGTGTGTGTGTGTGTGTGTTGTCGGTGTGTGTGTGTGTTGTCGGTGTGTGTGTGTGTGTGTGTTGTCAGTGTGTGTGTGTGTGTGTGTGTGTGTGTGTTGTCGGTGTGTGTGTGTGTGTGTGTTGTCGGTGTGTGTGTGTGTGTGTGTTGTCCGAGTGTGTGTGTGTGTGTGTGTGTGTGTGTTGTCGGTGTGTGTGTGTGTGTGTGTGTTGTCGGTGTGTGTGTGTGTGTGTGTGTGTTGTCGGTGTGTGTGTGTGTGTTGTCGGTGTGTGTGTGTGTGTGTGTTGTCGGTGTGTGTGTGTGTGTTGCTGGTGTTTGTGTGTGTGTGTGTTGTCGGTGTGTGTGTGTGTGTGTTGTCGGTGTGTGCGTGTGTGTGTGTGTGTGTTGTCGGTGTGTGTGTGTGTGTTGTCGGTGTGTGTGTGTGTGTGTGTTGTCGGTGTGTTTGTGTGTGTGTGTTGTCGGTGTGTGTGTGTGTGTGTTGTCGGTGTGTGTGTGTGTGTTGTGTGTGTGTGTGTTGTCGGTGTGTGTGTGTGTGTTGTCGGTGTGTCTGTGTGTGTGTGTGTTGTCGGTGTGTGTGTGTGTTGTCGGTGTGTGTGTGTGTGTGTTGTCAGTGTGTGTGTGTGTGTGTGTGTGTGTGTGTGTTGTCGGTGTGTGTGTGTGTGTGTGTTGTCGGTGTGTGTGTGTGTGTGTGTTGTCCGAGTGTGTGTGTGTGTGTGTGTGTTGTCGGTGTGTGTGTGTTGTCGGTGTGTGTGTGTGTGTTGTCGGTGTGTGTGTGTGTGTGTGTTGTCGGTGTGTGTGTGTGTGTGTGTTGTCAGTGTGTGTGTGTGTGTGTGTTGTCGGTGTGTGTGTGTGTGTGTGTGTGTATGTTGTCGGTGTGTGTGTGTGTGTGTTGTCGGTGTGTGTGTGTGTGTTGTCGGTGTGTGTGTGTGTGTGTTGTCGGTGTGTGTGTGTGTGTGTGTTGCTGGTGTTTGTGTGTGTGTGTGTGTTGTCGGTGTGTGTGTGTGTGTGTTGTCGGTGTGTGTGTGTGTGTGTGTGTGTGTGTTGTGGGTGTTTGTGTGTGTTGTCGGTGTGTGTGTGTTGTCGGTGTGTGTGTGTGTGTTGTCGGTGTGTTTGTGTGTGTGTGTTGTCGTTGTGTGTGTGTGTGTGTGTTGTCGGTGTGTGTGTGTGTGTTGTGTGTTTGTGTGTTGTCGGTGTGTGTGTGTGTTGTTGGTGTGTGTGTGTGTTGTCTGTGTGTGTGTGTGTGTTGTCAGTGTGTGTGTGTGTGTGTGTGTGTGTGTGTGTTGCCGGTGTGTGTTTGTGTGTGTTGTCGGTGTGTGTGTGTGTGTGTTGTCGGTGTGTGTGTGTGTGTGTTGTCGGTGTGTGTGTGTGTGTGTTGTCGGTGTGTGTGTGTGTGTTGTCAGTGTGTGTGTGTGTGTGTTGTCTGTGTGTGTGTGTGTAGTCGGTGTGTGTGTGTGTGTGTGTGTGTGTTGTCGGTGTGTGTGTGTGTGTTGTCGGTGTGTGTGTTTGTGTGTTGTCGGTGTGTGTGTGTGTTGTCGGTGTGTGTGTGTTGTGTGTGTGTGTGTTGTCGGTGTGTGTGTGTTGTCGGTGTGTGTGTGTTTTGTCGGTGTGTGTGTGTTGTCGGTGTGTGTGTGTGTTGTCGGTGTGTGTGTGTGTGTGTTGTCGGTGTGTGTGTGTGTTGTCAGTGTGTGTATGTGTGTGTGTGTGTGTGTTGTCGGTGTGTGTGTGTGTGTGTGTGTGTGTTGTCGGTGTGTGTGTGTGTGTGTTGTCGGTGTGTGTGTGTGTGTGTGTGTGTGTGTGTGTGTGTTGCCGGTGTGTGTTTGTGTGTGTTGTCGGTGTGTGTGTGTGTGTGTTGTCGGTGTGTGTGTGTGTGTGTTGTCGGTGTGTGTGTGTGTGTGTTGTCGGTGTGTGTGTGTGTGTTGTCAGTGTGTGTGTGTGTGTGTTGTCGGTGTGTGTGTGTGTAGTCGGTGTGTGTGTGTGTGTGTGTGTGTGTGTGTTGTCGGTGTGTGTGTGTGTGTGTTGTCGGTGTGTGTGTGTGTGTGTTGTCGGTGTGTGTGTGTGTTGTCGGTGTGTGTGTGTTGTGTGTGTGTGTGTTGTCGGTGTGTGTGTGTTGTCGGTGTGTGTGTGTGTTTGTCGGTGTGTGTGTGTTGTCGGTGTGTGTGTGTGTTGTCGGTGTGTGTGTGTGTGTGTTGTCGGTGTGTGTGTGTGTGTGTTGTCAGTGTGTGTATGTGTGTGTGTGTGTGTGTTGTCGGTGTGTGTGTGTGTGTGTGTGTGTGTTGTCGGTGTGTGTGTGTGTGTGTTGTCGGTGTGTGTGTGTGTTGTCGGTGTGTGTGTGTGTGTGTGTTGTCGGTGTGTGTGTGTGTGTTGCTGGTGTTTGTGTGTGTGTGTGTTGTCGGTGTGTGTGTGTGTGTGTGTGTTGTCGGTGTGTTTGTGTGTGTGTGTTGTCGGTGTGTGTGTGTGTGTTGTCGGTGTGTGTGTGTGTGTTGTGTGTGTGTGTGTTGTCGGTGTGTGTGTGTGTGTTGTCGGTGTGTCTGTGTGTGTGTGTTGTCGGTGTGTGTGTGTGTTGTCGGTGTGTGTGTGTGTGTGTGTGTGTTGTCAGTGTGTGTGTGTGTGTGTGTGTGTGTTGTCGGTGTGTGTGTGTGTGTGTGTGTTGTCGGTGTGTGTGTGTGTGTGTGTGTGTTGTCCGAGTGTGTGTGTGTGTGTGTGTGTTATCGGTGTGTGTGTGTTGTCGGTGTGTGTGTGTGTGTGTGTTGTCGGTGTGTGTGTGTGTGTGTTGTCGGTGTGTGTGTGTGTGTGTGTTGTCAGTGTGTGTGTGTGTGTGTGTTGTCGGTGTGTGTGTGTGTGTGTTGTCGGTGTGTGTGTGTGTGTGTGTTGCCGGTGTGTGTGTGTGTGTTGTCGGTGTGTGTGTGTGTGTTGTCGGTGTGTGTGTGTGTGTGTTGTCGGTGTGTGTGTGTGTGTGTGTGTTGTCGGTGTGTGTGTGTGTGTGTTGTCAGTGTGTGTGTGTGTGTGTTGTCGGTGTGTGTGTGTGTAGTCGGTGTGTGTGTGTGTGTGTGTTGTCGGTGTGTGTGTGTGTGTTGTCGGTGTGTGTGTGTGTGTGTTTGTGTGTTGTCGGTGTGTGTGTGTGTGTTGTCGGTGTGTGTGTGTTGTGTGTGTGTGTGTTGTCGGTGTGTGTGTGTGTTGTCGGTGTGTGTGTGTTTGTGTGTGTGTTGTCGGTGTGTGTGTGTTGTCGGTGTGTGTGTGTGTTGTCGGTGTGTGTGTGTGTGTGTTGTCGGTGTGTGTGTGTGTGTGTGTGTGTTGTCAGTGTGTGTGTGTGTGTGTGTGTGTGTTGTCGGTGTGTGTGTGTGTGTGTGTTGTCGGTGTGTGTGTGTGTGTTGTCGGTGTGTGTGTGTGTGTGTGTTGTCGGTGTGTGTGTGTGTTGTCGGTGTGTGTGTGTGTGTGTGTGTGTGTTGTCAGTGTGTGTGTGTGTGTGTGTGTGTGTGTTGTCGGTGTGTGTGTGTGTGTGTGTGTGTGTTGTCGGTGTGTGTGTGTGTGTGTTGTCCGAGTGTGTGTGTGTGTTTGTGTGTGTGTGTGTGTTGTCGGTGTGTGTGTGTGTGTGTGTGTGTGTGTTGTCGGTGTGTGTGTGTGTGTGTGTGTGTGTTGTCGGTGTGTGTGTGTGTGTTGTCGGTGTGTGTGTGTGTGTGTGTTGTCGGTGTGTGTGTGTGTGTTGCTGGTGTTTGTGTGTGTGTGTGTTGTCGGTGTGTGTGTGTGTGTGTGTGTGTGTGTGTTGTCGGTGTGTGTGTGTGTGTTGTCGGTGTGTGTGTGTGTGTGTGTTGTCGGTGTGTTTGTGTGTGTGTGTTGTCGGTGTGTGTGTGTGTGTGTTGTCGGTGTGTGTGTGTGTGTTGTGTGTGTGTGTGTTGTCGGTGTGTGTGTGTGTGTTGTCGGTGTGTCTGTGTGTGTGTGTGTTGTCGGTGTGTGTGTGTGTTGTCGGTGTGTGTGTGTGTGTGTGTTGTCAGTGTGTGTGTGTGTGTGTGTGTGTGTGTGTGTTGTCGGTGTGTGTGTGTGTGTGTTGTCGGTGTGTGTGTGTGTGTGTGTTGTCCGAGTGTGTGTGTGTGTGTGTGTGTTGTCAGTGTGTGTGTGTTGTCGGTGTGTGTGTGTGTGTGTGTTGTCGGTGTGTGTGTGTGTGTGTGTTGTCGGTGTGTGTGTGTGTGTGTGTTGTCAGTGTGTGTGTGTGTTGTCGGTGTGTGTGTGTGTGTGTGTGTTGTCGGTGTGTGTGTGTGTGTGTTGTCGGTGTGTGTGTGTGTGTTGTCGTTGTGTGTGTGTGTGTGTTGTCGGTGTGTGTGTGTGTGTTGCTGGTGTTTGTGTGTGTGTGTGTGTTGTCGGTGTGTGTGTGTGTGTGTTGTCGGTGTGTGTGTGTGTGTGTGTGTGTGTGTGTTGTGTGTGTGTGTGTTGTGTGTGTGTTTGTGTGTGTTGTCGGTGTGTGTGTGTGTGTTGTCGGTGTGTGTGTGTGTGTTGTCGGTGTGTTTGTGTGTGTGTGTTGTCGTTGTGTGTGTGTGTGTGTTGTTGGTGTGTGTGTGTGTGTTGTGTGTGTGTGTGTTGTCGGTGTGTGTGTGTGTTGTCGGTGTGTGTGTGTGTTGTCTGTGTGTGTGTGTGTGTTGTCAGTGTGTGTGTGTGTGTGTGTGTGTTGCCGGTGTGTGTGTGTGTGTTGTCGGTGTGTGTGTGTGTGTGTGTTGTCGGTGTGTGTGTGTGTGTGTGTGTTGTCGGTGTGTGTGTGTGTGTTGTCGGTGTGTGTGTGTGTGTGTGTTGTCGGTGTGTGTGTGTGTGTTGTCGGTGTGTGTGTGTGTGTGTTGTCGGTGTGTGTGTGTGTTGTCAGTGTGTGTGTGTGTGTGTTGTCGGTGTGTGTGTGTGTAGTCGGTGTGTGTGTGTGTGTGTGTGTTGTCGGTGTGTGTGTGTGTGTTGTCGGTGTGTGTGTGTGTGTGTGTGTTGTCGGTGTGTGTGTGTGTTGTCGGTGTGTGTGTGTGTTGTGTGTGTGTGTGTTGTCGGTGTGTGTGTGTGTTGTCGGTGTGTGTGTGTGTGTTTTGTCGGTGTGTGTGTGTTGTCGGTGTGTGTGTGTGTTGTGTGTGTGTGTGTGTGTGTGTTGTCGGTGTGTGTGTGTGTGTGTTGTCAGTGTGTGTGTGTGTGTGTGTGTGTGTGTTGTCGGTGTGTGTGTGTGTGTGTGTGTGTTGTCGGTGTGTGTGTGTGTGTGTTGTCGGTGTGTGTGTGTGTTGTCGGTGTGTGTGTGTGTGTGTGTTGTCGGTGTGTGTGTGTTGCTGGTGTTTGTGTGTGTGTGTGTTGTCGGTGTGTGTGTGTGTGTGTGTGTGTGTGTGTGTTGTCGGTGTTTGTGTGTGTGTTGTCGGTGTGTGTGTGTGTGTGTGTTGTCGGTGTGTTTGTGTGTGTGTGTTGTCGGTGTGTGTGTGTGTGTTGTCGGTGTGTGTGTGTGTTGTGTGTGTGTGTGTTGTCGGTGTGTGTGTGTGTGTGTTGTCGGTGTGTCTGTGTGTGTGTGTTGTCAGTGTGTGTGTGTGTGTGTGTGTTGTCGGTGTGTGTGTGTGTTGTCGGTGTGTGTGTGTTGTGTGTGTGTGTGTTGTCGGTGTGTGTGTGTGTTGTCGGTGTGTGTGTGTGTGTTTTGTCGGTGTGTGTGTGTTGTCGGTGTGTGTGTGTGTTGTCGGTGTGTGTGTGTGTGTGTTGTCGGTGTGTGTGTGTGTGTGTTGTCAGTGTGTGTGTGTGTGTGTGTGTGTGTGTTGTCGGTGTGTGTGTGTGTGTGTGTGTGTTGTCGGTGTGTGTGTGTGTGTGTGTGTTGTCGGTGTGTGTGTGTGTGTTGTCGGTGTGTGTGTGTGTGTGTGTTGTCGGTGTGTGTGTGTGTGTTGCTGGTGTTTGTGTGTGTGTGTGTTGTCGGTGTGTGTGTGTGTGTGTGTGTGTGTTGTCGGTGTGTGTGTGTGTGTTGTCGGTGTGTGTGTGTGTGTGTGTTGTCGGTGTGTTTGTGTGTGTGTGTTGTCGGTGTGTGTGTGTGTGTTGTCGGTGTGTGTGTGTGTTGTGTGTGTGTGTGTTGTCGGTGTGTGTGTGTGTGTGTTGTCGGTGTGTCTGTGTGTGTGTGTTGTCAGTGTGTGTGTGTGTGTGTGTGTTGTCGGTGTGTGTGTGTGTGTGTGTGTTGTCCGAGTGTGTGTGTGTGTGTGTTGTTGGTGTGTGTGTGTTGTCGGTGTGTGTGTGTGTGTTGTCGGTGTGTGTGTGTGCGTGTGTTGTCGGTGTGTGTGTGTGTGTTGTCAGTGTGTGTGTGTGTGTGTGTTGTCGGTGTGTGTGTGTGTGTGTTGTCGGTGTGTGTGTGTGTGTGTTGTCAGTGTGTGTGTGTGTGTGTTGTCGGTGTGTGTGTGTGTAGTCGGTGTGTGTGTGTGTGTGTTGTCGGTGTGTGTGTGTGTGTTGTCGGTGTGTGTGTGTGTGTGTGTGTGTGTTGTCGGTGTGTGTGTGTGTTGTCGGTGTGTGTGTGTTGTGTGTGTGTGTGTTGTCGTTGTGTGTGTGTGTTGTCGGTGTGTGTGTGTGTGTGTGTGTTGTCGGTGTGTGTGTGTTGTCGGTGTGTGTGTGTGTTGTCGGTGTGTGTGTGTGTGTGTTGTCGGTGTGTGTGTGTGTGTGTGTGTTGTCAGTGTGTGTGTGTGTGTGTGTGTGTGTTGTCGGTGTGTGTGTGTGTGTGTGTGTTGTCGGTGTGTGTGTGTGTGTGTTGTCAGTGTGTGTGTGTGTGTGTTGTCGGTGTGTGTGTGTGTAGTCGGTGTGTGTGTGTGTGTGTGTTGTCGGTGTGTGTGTGTGTGTTGTCGGTGTGTGTGTGTGTGTGTTTGTGTGTTGTCGGTGTGTGTGTGTGTGTTGTCGGTGTGTGTGTGTTGTGTGGGTGTGTGTTGTCGGTGTGTGTGTGTGTTGTCGGTGTGTGTGTGTTTGTGTGTGTGTTGTCGGTGTGTGTGTGTTGTCGGTGTGTGTGTGTGTTGTCGGTGTGTGTGTGGGTGTGTTGTCGGTGTGTGTGTGTGTGTGTGTTGTCAGTGTGTGTGTGTGTGTGTGTGTGTGTGTTGTCGGTGTGTGTGTGTGTGTGTGTTGTCGGTGTGTGTGTGTGTGTGTGTGTTGTCGGTGTGTGTGTGTGTGTTGTCGGTGTGTGTGTGTGTGTGTGTGTTGTCGGTGTGTGTGTGTGTTGTCGGTGTGTGTGTGTGTGTGTGTGTGTGTTGTCAGTGTGTGTGTGTGTGTGTGTGTGTGTGTGTTGTCGGTGTGTGTGTGTGTGTGTGTGTTGTCGGTGTGTGTGTGTGTGTGTTGTCCGAGTGTGTGTGTGTGTTTGTGTGTGTGTGTGTGTTGTCGGTGTGTGTGTGTGTGTGTGTGTGTGTGTTGTCGGTGTGTGTGTGTGTGTGTGTGTGTGTTGTCGGTGTGTGTGTGTGTGTGTTGTCGGTGTGTGTGTGTGTGTGTGTTGTCGGTGTGTGTGTGTGTGTTGCTGGTGTTTGTGTGTGTGTGTGTTGTCGGTGTGTGTGTGTGTGTGTGTGTGTTGTCGGTGTGTGTGTGTGTGTTGTCGGTGTGTGTGTGTGTGTGTGTTGTCGGTGTGTTTGTGTGTGTGTGTTGTCGGTGTGTGTGTGTGTGTGTTGTCGGTGTGTGTGTGTGTGTTGTGTGTGTGTGTGTTGTCGGTGTGTGTGTGTGTGTTGTCGGTGTGTCTGTGTGTGTGTGTGTTGTCGGTGTGTGTGTGTGTTGTCGGTGTGTGTGTGTGTGTGTGTTGTCAGTGTGTGTGTGTGTGTGTGTGTGTGTGTGTGTTGTCGGTGTGTGTGTGTGTGTGTGTGTTGTCGGTGTGTGTGTGTGTGTGTGTTGTCCGAGTGTGTGTGTGTGTGTGTGTGTTGTCAGTGTGTGTGTGTTGTCGGTGTGTGTGTGTGTGTGTGTTGTCGGTGTGTGTGTGTGTGTGTGTTGTCGGTGTGTGTGTGTGTGTGTGTGTGTGTGTGTGTGTGTGTGTGTGTTGTGTGTGTTGTCGGTGTGTGTGTGTGTGTTGTCGGTGTGTGTGTGTGTGTTGTCGGTGTGTTTGTGTGTGTGTGTTGTCGTTGTGTGTGTGTGTGTGTTGTTGGTGTGTGTGTGTGTGTTGTGTGTGTGTGTGTTGTCGGTGTGTGTGTGTGTTGTCGGTGTGGGTGTGTGTTGTCTGTGTGTGTGTGTGTGTTGTCAGTGTGTGTGTGTGTGTGTGTGTGTTGCCGGTGTGTGTGTGTGTGTTGTCGGTGTGTGTGTGTGTGTGTGTTGTCGGTGTGTGTGTGTGTTGTCAGTGTGTGTGTGTGTGTGTTGTCGGTGTGTGTGTGTGTAGTCGGTGTGTGTGTGTGTGTGTGTGTTGTCGGTGTGTGTGTGTGTGTGTTGTCGGTGTGTGTGTGTGTTGTCGGTGTGTGTGTGTGTTGTCGGTGTGTGTGTGTTGTGTGTGTGTGTGTTGTCGGTGTGTGTGTGTGTTGTCGGTGTGTGTGTGTGTGTTTTGTCGGTGTGTGTGTGTTGTCGGTGTGTGTGTGTGTTGTCGGTGTGTGTGTGTGTGTGTTGTCGGTGTGTGTGTGTGTGTGTTGTCAGTGTGTGTGTGTGTGTGTGTGTGTTGTCGGTGTGTGTGTGTGTGTGTGTGTGTTGTCGGTGTGTGTGTGTGTGTGTGTGTTGTCGGTGTGTGTGTGTGTGTTGTCGGTGTGTGTGTGTGTGTGTGTTGTCGGTGTGTGTGTGTGTGTTGCTGGTGTTTGTGTGTGTGTGTGTTGTCGGTGTGTGTGTGTGTGTGTGTGTGTTGTCGGTGTGTGTGTGTGTGTTGTCGGTGTGTGTGTGTGTGTGTTGTCGGTGTGTTTGTGTGTGTGTGTTGTCGGTGTGTGTGTGTGTGTTGTCGGTGTGTGTGTGTGTTGTGTGTGTGTGTGTTGTCGGTGTGTGTGTGTGTGTGTTGTCGGTGTGTCTGTGTGTGTGTGTTGTCAGTGTGTGTGTGTGTGTGTGTGTTGTCGGTGTGTGTGTGTGTGTGTGTGTTGTCCGAGTGTGTGTGTGTGTGTGTGTGTTGTCGGTGTGTGTGTGTTGTCGGTGTGTTTGTGTGTGTTGTCGGTGTGTGTGTGTGCGTGTGTTGTCGGTGTGTGTGTGTGTGTTGTCAGTGTGTGTGTGTGTGTGTGTTGTCGGTGTGTGTGTGTGTGTGTGTGTTGTCGGTGTGTGTGTGTGTGTGTTGTCAGTGTGTGTGTGTGTGTGTTGTCGGTGTGTGTGTGTGTAGTCGGTGTGTGTGTGTGTGTGTTGTCGGTGTGTGTGTGTGTGTTGTCGGTGTGTGTGTGTGTGTGTGTGTGTTGTCGGTGTGTGTGTGTGTTGTCGGTGTGTGTGTGTTGTGTGTGTGTGTGTTGTCGTTGTGTGTGTGTGTTGTCGGTGTGTGTGTGTGTGTGTGTGTTGTCGGTGTGTGTGTGTTGTCGGTGTGTGTGTGTGTTGTCGGTGTGTGTGTGTGTGTGTTGTCGGTGTGTGTGTGTGTGTGTGTGTTGTCAGTGTGTGTGTGTGTGTGTGTGTGTGTGTTGTCGGTGTGTGTGTGTGTGTGTGTTGTCGGTGTGTGTGTGTGTGTTGTCGGTGTGTGTGTGTGTGTGTTGTCGGTGTGTGTGTGTGTTGTCGGTGTGTGTGTGTGTGTTGTCAGTGTGTGTGTGTGTGTGTGTGTGTGTGTTGTCGGTGTGTGTGTGTGTGTGTGTGTGTGTGTTGTCGGTGTGTGTGTGTGTTGTCCGAGTGTGTGTGTGTGTGTGTGTGTGTGTGTTGTCGTGTGTGTGTGTGTGTGTGTGTGTGTGTGTTGTCGGTGTGTGTGTGTGTGTGTGTTGTCGGTGTGTGTGTGTGTGTTGTCGGTGTGTGTGTGTGTGTGTGTTGTCGGTGTGTGTGTGTGTGTTGCTGGTGTTTGTGTGTGTGTGTGTTGTCGGTGTGTGTGTGTGTGTTGTCGGTGTGTGTGTGTGTGTTGTCGGTGTGTGTGTGTGTGTGTGTTGTCAGTGTGTGTGTGTGTGTGTGTGTGTGTGTTGTCGGTGTGTGTGTGTGTGTGTGTGTTGTCGGTGTGTGTGTGTGTGTGTTGTCCGAGTGTGTGTGTGTGTGTGTGTGTGTTGTCGGTGTGGTGTGTGTGTGTGTGTGTGTGTGTTGTCGGTGTGTGTGTGTGTGTGTGTTGTCGGTGTGTGTGTGTGTGTTGTCGGTGTGTGTGTGTTGTGTGTGTGTTGTCGGTGTGTGTGTGTGTGTTGCTGGTGTTTGTGTGTGTGTGTGTTGTCGGTGTGTGTGTGTGTGTTGTCGGTGTGTGTGTGTGTGTTGTCGGTGTGTGTGTGTGTGTTGTCGGTGTGTTTGTGTGTGTGTGTTGTCGGTTTGTGTGTGTGTGTGTTGTCGGTGTGTGTGTGTGTGTTGTGTGTGTGTGTGTTGTCGGTGTGTGTGTGTGTGTTGTCGGTGTGTCTGTGTGTGTGTGTGTTGTCGGTGTGTGTGTGTGTTGTCGGTGTGTGTGTGTGTGTGTGTGTGTGTGTTGTCGGTGTGTGTGTGTGTGTGTGTGTTGTCGGTGTGTGTGTGTGTGTGTGTGTGTTGTCCGAGTGTGTGTGTGTGTGTGTGTGTTGTCGGTGTGTGTGTGTTGTCGGTGTGTGTGTGTGTGTGTGTTGTCGGTGTGTGTGTGTGTGTTGTCGGTGTGTGTGTGTGTGTGTGTGTGTTGTCAGTGTGTGTGTGTGTGTGTGTTGTCGGTGTGTGTGTGTGTGTGTGTGTGTGTGTTGTCGGTGTGTGTGTGTGTGTGTTGTCGGTGTGTGTGTGTGTGTTGTCGGTGTGTGTGTGTGTGTGTTGTCGGTGTGTGTGTGTGTGTGTGTTGCTGGTGTTTGTGTGTGTGTGTGTGTTGTCGGTGTGTGTGTGTGTGTGTTGTCGGTGTGTGTGTGTGTGTGTGTGTGTGTGTGTGTGTGTGTTTGTGTGTGTTGTCGGTGTGTGTGTGTGTGTTGTCGGTGTGTGTGTTTGTGTTGTCGGTGTGTGTGTGTGTGTTGTCGGTGTGTGTGTGTGCGTGTGTTGTCGGTGTGTGTGTGTGTTGTCAGTGTGTGTGTGTGTGTGTGTTGTCGGTGTGTGTGTGTGTGTGTGTGTGTGTCGTGTGTGTGTGGGTGTCGGTGTGTGTGTGTTGTCGGTGTGTGTGTGTGTAGTCGGTGTGTGTGTGTGTGTTGTCGGTGTGTGTGTGTGTGTTGTCGGTGTGTGTGTGTGTGTTGTCGGTGTGTGTGTGTGTTGTCGGTGTGTGTGTGTTGTGTGTGTGTGTGTTGTCGGTGTGTGTGTGTGTTGTCGGTGTGTGTGTGTGTGTGTGTGTGTGTTGTCGGTGTGTGTGTGTTGTCGGTGTGTGTGTGTGTTGTCGGTGTGTGTGTGTGTGTGTTGTCGGTGTGTGTGTGTGTGTGTGTGTTGTCAGTGTGTGTGTGTGTGTTGTCGGTGTGTGTGTGTGTGTGTGTTGTCGGTGTGTGTGTGTGTTGTCGGTGTGTGTGTGTGTGTGTGTGTGTGTTGTCAGTGTGTGTGTGTGTTGATGTGTGTGTGTTGTCGGTGTGTGTGTGTGTGTGTGTGTTGTCGGTGTGTGTGTGTGTGTTGTCCGAGTGTGTGTGTGTGTGTGTGTGTGTGTGTGTGTGTGTGTTGTCGGTGTGTGTGTGTGTGTGTGTGTGTGTGTGTGTTGTCGGTGTGAGTGTGTGTGTTGTCGGTGTGTGCGTGTGTGTGTGTGTTGTCGGTGTGTGTGTGTGTGTGTTGTCGGTGTGTGTGTGTGTGTGTGTTGTCGGTGTGTTTGTGTGTGTGTGTTGTCGGTGTGTGTGTGTGTGTGTTGTCGGTGTGTGTGTGTGTGTTGTGTGTGTGTGTGTTGTCGGTGTGTGTGTGTGTGTTGTCGGTGTGTCTGTGTGTGTGTGTGTTGTCGGTGTGTGTGTGTGTTGTCGGTGTGTGTGTTTGTGTGTGTGTGTGTTGTCAGTGTGTGTGTGTGTGTGTGTGTGTGTGTGTTGTCGGTGTGTGTGTGTGTGTGTGTTGTCGGTGTGTGTGTGTGTGTGTGTGTGTTGTCCGAGTGTGTGTGTGTGTGTGTGTGTGTCGGTGTGTGTGTGTGTGTGTGTGTCGTGTGTGTGTGTGTGTGTGTGTGTGTGTGTGTTGTCGGTGTGTGTGTGTGTGTGTGTTGTCGGTGTGTGTGTGTGTGTGTGTTGTCGAGTGTGTGTGTGTGTGTGTGTGTTGTCAGTGTGTGTGTGTTGTCGGTGTGTGTGTGTGTGTGTGTTGTCGGGTGTGTGTGTGTGTGTGTTGTCGGTGTGTGTGTGTGTGTGTGTGTGTGTGTGTGTGTTGTGTGTGTGTTTGTGTGTGTTGTCGGTGTGTGTGTGTGTGTTGTCGGTGTGTGTGTGTGTGTGTTGTCGGTGTGTGTGTGTGTGTGTGTTGTCGTGTGTGTGTGTGTGTGTTGTGGTGTGTGTGTGTGTGTGTGTGTGTGTGTGTTGTCGGTGTGTGTGTGTGTTGTCGGTGTGTGTGTGTGTTGTCTGTGTGTGTGTGTGTGTTGTCGTGTGTGTGTGTGTGTGTGTGTGTTGTCGGTGTGTGTGTGTGTGTTGTCGGTGTGTGTGTGTGTGTGTGTTGTCGGTGTGTGTGTGTGTTGTCAGTGTGTGTGTGTGTGTGTTGTCGGTGTGTGTGTGTGTAGTCGGTGTGTGTGTGTGTGTGTGTGTTGTCGTGTGTGTGTGTGTGTGTTGTCGGTGTGTGTGTGTGTGTGTTGTCGGTGTGTGTGTGTGTTGTCGGTGTGTGTGTGTTGTGTGTGTGTGTGTTGTCGGTGTGTGTGTGTGTTGTCGGTGTGTGTGTGTGTGTTTTGTCGGTGTGTGTGTGTTGTCGGTGTGTGTGTGTGTTGTCGGTGTGTGTGTGTGTTGTCGGTGTGTGTGTGTGTGTGTTGTCAGTGTGTGTGTGTGTGTGTGTGTGTGTGTTGTCGGTGTGTGTGTGTGTGTGTGTGTGTTGTCGGTGTGTGTGTGTGTGTGTGTGTTGTCGGTGTGTGTGTGTGTGTTGTCGGTGTGTGTGTGTGTGTGTGTTGTCGGTGTGTGTGTGTGTGTTGCTGGTGTTTGTGTGTGTGTGTGTTGTCGGTGTGTGTGTGTGTGTGTGTGTGTTGTCGGTGTGTGTGTGTGTGTTGTCGGTGTGTGTGTGTGTGTGTTGTCGGTGTGTTTGTGTGTGTGTGTTGTCGGTGTGTGTGTGTGTGTTGTCGGTGTGTGTGTGTGTTGTGTGTGTGTGTGTTGTCGGTGTGTGTGTGTGTGTGTTGTCGGTGTGTCTGTGTGTGTGTGTTGTCGTGTGTGTGTGTGTGTGTGTGTTGTCGGTGTGTGTGTGTGTGTGTGTGTTGTCCGAGTGTGTGTGTGTGTGTGTGTGTTGTCGGTGTGTGTGTGTTGTCGGTGTGTTTGTGTGTGTTGTCGGTGTGTGTGTGTGCGTGTGTTGTCGGTGTGTGTGTGTGTGTTGTCGTGTGTGTGTGTGTGTGTGTTGTCGGTGTGTGTGTGTGTGTGTGTGTTGTCGGTGTGTGTGTGTGTGTGTTGTCAGTGTGTGTGTGTGTGTGTTGTCGGTGTGTGTGTGTGTAGTCGGTGTGTGTGTGTGTGTGTTGTCGGTGTGTGTGTGTGTGTTGTCGGTGTGTGTGTGTGTGTGTGTTGTCGGTGTGTGTGTGTGTGTCGGTGTGTGTGTGTTGTGTGTGTGTGTGTTGTCGTTGTGTGTGTGTGTGTCGGTGTGTGTGTGTGTGTGTGTGTGTTGTCGGTGTGTGTGTGTTGTCGGTGTGTGTGTGTGTTGTCGGTGTGTGTGTGTGTGTGTTGTCGGTGTGTGTGTGTGTGTGTGTGTTGTCGTGTGTGTGTGTGTGTGTGTGTGTGTGTTGTCGGTGTGTGTGTGTGTGTGTGTTGTCGGTGTGTGTGTGTGTGTTGTCGGTGTGTGTGTGTGTGTGTGTTGTCGGTGTGTGTGTGTGTTGTCGGTGTGTGTGTGTGTGTTTGTCAGTGTGTGTGTGTGTGTGTGTGTGTGTGTTGTCGTTGTGTGTGTGTGTGTGTGTGTGTTGTCGGTGTGTGTGTGTGTGTGTTGTCGAGTGTGTGTGTGTGTGTGTGTGTGTGTGTTGTCGGTGTGTGTGTGTGTGTGTGTGTGTGTGTTGTCGGTGTGTGTGTGTGTGTGTGTTGTCGGTGTGTGTGTGTGTGTTGTCGGTGTGTGTGTGTGTGTGTGTTGTCGGTGTGTGTGTGTGTGTTGCTGGTGTTTGTGTGTGTGTGTGTTGTCGGTGTGTGTGTGTGTGTCGGTGTGTGTGTGTGTGTTGTCGGTGTGTGTGTGTGTGTGTGTTGTCGGTGTGTGTGTGTGTGTGTGTGTCGGTGTGTGTGTGTGTGTGTGTGTTGTCGGTGTGTGTGTGTGTGTGTGTCGGTGTGTGTGTGTGTGTGTGTGTGTGTGTCGGTGTGTGTGTGTGTGTGTGTGTGTGTGTTGTCGGTGTGTGTGTGTGTGTGTGTTGTCGGTGTGTGTGTGTGTGTTGTCGGTGTGTGTGTGTGTGTGTGTTGTCGGTGTGTGTGTGTGTGTTGCTGGTGTTTGTGTGTGTGTGTGTTGTCGGTGTGTGTGTGTGTGTTGTCGGTGTGTGTGTGTGTTGTCGGTGTGTGTGTGTGTGTGTGTTGTCGGTGTGTTTGTGTGTGTGTGTTGTCGGTTTGTGTGTGTGTGTGTTGTCGGTGTGTGTGTGTGTGTTGTGTGTGTGTGTGTTGTCGGTGTGTGTGTGTGTGTTGTCGGTGTGTGTGTGTGCGTGTGTTGTCGGTGTGTGTGTGTGTGTGTGTGTCAGTGTGTGTGTGTGTGTGTGTTGTCGGTGTGTGTGTGTGTGTGTGTGTTGTCGGTGTGTGTGTGTGTGTGTGTGTGTTGTCCGAGTGTGTGTGTGTGTGTGTGTGTTGTCGGTGTGTGTGTGTTGTCGGTGTGTGTGTGTGTGTGTGTGTTGTCGGTGTGTGTGTGTGTGTTGTCGGTGTGTGTGTGTGTGTGTGTGTGTTGTCAGTGTGTGTGTGTGTGTGTGTTGTCGGTGTGTGTGTGTGTGTGTGTGTGTGTGTTGTCGGTGTGTGTGTGTGTGTGTTGTCGGTGTGTGTGTGTGTGTTGTCGGTGTGTGTGTGTGTGTGTTGTCGGTGTGTGTGTGTGTGTGTGTTGCTGGTGTTTGTGTGTGTGTGTGTGTTGTCGGTGTGTGTGTGTGTGTGTTGTCGGTGTGTGTGTGTGTGTGTGTGTGTGTGTTGTGTGTGTGTTTGTGTGTGTTGTCGGTGTGTGTGTGTGTGTTGTCGGTGTGTGTGTTTGTGTTGTCGGTGTGTGTGTGTGTGTTGTCGGTGTGTGTGTGTGCGTGTGTTGTCGGTGTGTGTGTGTGTTGTCAGTGTGTGTGTGTGTGTGTGTTGTCGGTGTGTGTGTGTGTGTGTGTGTTGTCGGTGTGTGTGTGTGTGTTGTCAGTGTGTGTGTGTGTTTTGTCGGTGTGTGTGTGTGTAGTCGGTGTGTGTGTGTGTGTTGTCGGTGTGTGTGTGTGTGTTGTCGGTGTGTGTGTGTGTGTTGTCGGTGTGTGTGTGTGTTGTCGGTGTGTGTGTGTTGTGTGTGTGTGTGTTGTCGGTGTGTGTGTGTGTTGTCGGTGTGTGTGTGTGTGTGTGTGTGTGTTGTCGGTGTGTGTGTGTTGTCGGTGTGTGTGTGTGTTGTCGGTGTGTGTGTGTGTGTGTTGTCGGTGTGTGTGTGTGTGTGTGTGTTGTCAGTGTGTGTGTGTGTGTTGTCGGTGTGTGTGTGTGTGTGTGTTGTCGGTGTGTGTGTGTGTTGTCGGTGTGTGTGTGTGTGTGTGTGTGTGTTGTCAGTGTGTGTGTGTGTTGATGTGTGTGTGTTGTCGGTGTGTGTGTGTGTGTGTGTGTTGTCGGTGTGTGTGTGTGTGTTGTCCGAGTGTGTGTGTGTGTGTGTGTGTGTGTGTGTGTTGTCGGTGTGTGTGTGTGTGTGTGTGTGTGTGTGTGTTGTCGGTGTGAGTGTGTGTGTTGTCGGTGTGTGCGTGTGTGTGTGTGTTGTCGGTGTGTGTGTGTGTGTGTTGTCGGTGTGTGTGTGTGTGTGTGTTGTCGGTGTGTTTGTGTGTGTGTGTTGTCGGTGTGTGTGTGTGTGTGTTGTCGGTGTGTGTGTGTGTGTTGTGTGTGTGTGTGTTGTCGGTGTGTGTGTGTGTGTTGTCGGTGTGTCTGTGTGTGTGTGTGTTGTCGGTGTGTGTGTGTGTTGTCGGTGTGTGTGTTTGTGTGTGTGTGTGTTGTCAGTGTGTGTGTGTGTGTGTGTGTGTGTGTGTTGTCGGTGTGTGTGTGTGTGTGTGTGTTGTCGGTGTGTGTGTGTGTGTGTGTGTGTTGTCCGAGTGTGTGTGTGTGTGTGTGTGTTGTCGGTGTGTGTGTGTTGTCGGTGTGTGTGTGTGTGTTGTCGGTGTGTGTGTGTGTGTGTGTTGTCGGTGTGTGTGTGTGTGTGTGTTGTCAGTGTGTGTGTGTGTGTGTGTTGTCAGTGTGTGTGTGTGTGTGTGTGTGTGTGTTGTCGGTGTGTGTGTGTGTGTGTGTTGTCGGTGTGTGTGTGTGTGTGTGTGTTGTCGGTGTGTGTGTGTGTGTGTTGTCGGTGTGTGTGTGTGTGTGTGTTGTCGGTGTGTGTGTGTGTTGTCGGTGTGTGTGTGTGTGTGTGTGTGTTGTCAGTGTGTGTGTGTGTGTGTGTGTGTGTGTGTTGTCGGTGTGTGTGTGTGTGTGTGTGTGTGTTGTCGGTGTGTGTGTGTGTGTGTTGTCCGAGTGTGTGTGTGTGTTTGTGTGTGTGTGTGTGTTGTCGGTGTGTGTGTGTGTGTGTGTGTGTGTGTTGTCGGTGTGTGTGTGTGTGTGTGTGTGTGTTGTCGGTGTGTGTGTGTGTGTGTTGTCGGTGTGTGTGTGTGTGTGTGTTGTCGGTGTGTGTGTGTGTGTTGCTGGTGTTTGTGTGTGTGTGTGTTGTCGGTGTGTGTGTGTGTGTGTGTGTGTTGTCGGTGTGTGTGTGTGTGTTGTCGGTGTGTGTGTGTGTGTGTGTTGTCGGTGTGTTTGTGTGTGTGTGTTGTCGGTGTGTGTGTGTGTGTGTTGTCGGTGTGTGTGTGTGTGTTGTGTGTGTGTGTGTTGTCGGTGTGTGTGTGTGTGTTGTCGGTGTGTCTGTGTGTGTGTGTTGTCGGTGTGTGTGTGTGTTGTCGGTGTGTGTGTGTGTGTGTGTTGTCAGTGTGTGTGTGTGTGTGTGTGTGTGTGTGTGTTGTCGGTGTGTGTGTGTGTGTGTGTGTTGTCGGTGTGTGTGTGTGTGTGTGTTGTCCGAGTGTGTGTGTGTGTGTGTGTGTTGTCAGTGTGTGTGTGTTGTCGGTGTGTGTGTGTGTGTGTGTTGTCGGTGTGTGTGTGTGTGTGTGTGTTGTCGGTGTGTGTGTGTGTGTGTGTGTGTTGTCAGTGTGTGTGTGTGTTGTCGGTGTGTGTGTGTGTGTGTGTGTTGTCGGTGTGTGTGTGTGTGTGTTGTCGGTGTGTGTGTGTGTGTTGTCGTTGTGTGTGTGTGTGTGTTGTCGGTGTGTGTGTGTGTGTTGCTGGTGTTTGTGTGTGTGTGTGTGTTGTCGGTGTGTGTGTGTGTGTGTTGTCGGTGTGTGTGTGTGTTTGTGTGTGTGTGTGTGTTGTGTGTGTGTTTGTGTGTGTTGTCGGTGTGTGTGTGTGTGTTGTCGGTGTGTGTGTGTGTGTGTTGTCGGTGTGTTTGTGTGTGTGTGTTGTCGTTGTGTGTGTGTGTGTGTTGTTGGTGTGTGTGTGTGTGTTGTGTGTGTGTGTGTTGTCGGTGTGTGTGTGTGTTGTCGGTGTGTGTGTGTGTTGTCTGTGTGTGTGTGTGTGTTGTCAGTGTGTGTGGTGTGTGTGTGTGTGTTGCCGGTGTGTGTGTGTGTGTTGTCGGTGTGTGTGTGTGTTGTCGGTGTGTGTGTGTGTGTGTTGTCGGTGTGTGTGTGTGTGTGTGTTGTCGGTGTGTGTGTGTGTTGTCAGTGTGTGTGTGTGTGTGTTGTCGGTGTGTGTGTGTGTAGTCGGTGTGTGTGTGTGTGTGTGTGTTGTCGGTGTGTGTGTGTGTGTTGTCGGTGTGTGTGTGTGTGTGTTGTCGGTGTGTGTGTGTGTTGTCGGTGTGTGTGTGTTGTGTGTGTGTGTGTTGTCGGTGTGTGTGTGTGTTGTCGGTGTGTGTGTGTGTGTTTTGTCGGTGTGTGTGTGTTGTCGGTGTGTGTGTGTGTTGTCGGTGTGTGTGTGTGTGTGTTGTCGGTGTGTGTGTGTGTGTGTTGTCAGTGTGTGTGTGTGTGTGTGTGTGTGTGTTGTCGGTGTGTGTGTGTGTGTGTGTGTGTTGTCGGTGTGTGTGTGTGTGTGTGTTGTCGGTGTGTGTGTGTGTGTTGTCGGTGTGTGTGTGTGTGTGTGTTGTCGGTGTGTGTGTGTGTGTTGCTGGTGTTTGTGTGTGTGTGTGTTGTCGGTGTGTGTGTGTGTGTGTGTGTGTGTGTTGTCGGTGTGTGTGTGTGTGTTGTCGGTGTGTGTGTGTGTGTGTTGTCGGTGTGTTTGTGTGTGTGTGTTGTCGGTGTGTGTGTGTGTGTTGTCGGTGTGTGTGTGTGTTGTGTGTGTGTGTGTTGTCGGTGTGTGTGTGTGTGTGTTGTCGGTGTGTCTGTGTGTGTGTGTTGTCAGTGTGTGTGTGTGTGTGTGTGTTGTCGGTGTGTGTGTGTGGTGTGTGTTGTCCGAGTGTGTGTGTGTGTGTGTGTGTTGTCGGTGTGTGTGTGTTGTCGGTGTGTTTGTGTGTGTTGTCGGTGTGTGTGTGTGCGTGTGTTGTCGGTGTGTGTGTGTGTGTTGTCAGTGTGTGTGTGTGTGTGTGTTGTCGGTGTGTGTGTGTGTGTGTGTGTGTTGTCGGTGTGTGTGTGTGTGTGTGTTGTCAGTGTGTGTGTGTGTGTGTTGTCGGTGTGTGTGTGTGTAGTCGGTGTGTGTGTGTGTGTGTTGTCGGTGTGTGTGTGTGTGTTGTCGGTGTGTGTGTGTGTGTGTGTGTGTTGTCGGTGTGTGTGTGTGTTGTCGGTGTGTGTGTGTTGTGTGTGTGTGTGTTGTCGTTGTGTGTGTGTGTTGTCGGTGTGTGTGTGTGTGTGTGTGTGTTGTCGGTGTGTGTGTGTTGTCGGTGTGTGTGTGTGTTGTCGGTGTGTGTGTGTGTGTGTTGTCGGTGTGTGTGTGTGTGTGTGTTGTCAGTGTGTGTGTGTGTGTGTGTGTGTGTGTTGTCGGTGTGTGTGTGTGTGTGTGTTGTCGGTGTGTGTGTGTGTGTTGTCGGTGTGTGTGTGTGTGTGTGTTGTCGGTGTGTGTGTGTGTTGTCGGTGTGTGTGTGTGTGTGTGTGTTGTCAGTGTGTGTGTGTGTGTGTGTGTGTGTGTTGTCGGTGTGTGTGTGTGTGTGTGTGTGTTGTCGGTGTGTGTGTGTGTGTGTTGTCCGAGTGTGTGTGTGTGTGTGTGTGTGTGTGTGTTGTCGGTGTGTGTGTGTGTGTGTGTGTGTGTGTTGTCGTGTGTGTGTGTGTGTGTTGTCGGTGTGTGTGTGTGTGTTGTCGGTGTGTGTGTGTGTGTGTGTTGTCGGTGTGTGTGTGTGTGTTGCTGGTGTTTGTGTGTGTGTGTGTTGTCGGTGTGTGTGTGTGTGTTGTCGGTGTGTGTGTGTGTGTTGTCGGTGTGTGTGTGTGTGTGTGTGTTGTCGGTGTGTTTGTGTGTGTGTGTTGTCGGTTTGTGTGTGTGTGTGTTGTCGGTGTGTGTGTGTGTGTTGTGTGTGTGTGTGTTGTCGGTGTGTGTGTGTGTGTTGTCGGTGTGTCTGTGTGTGTGTGTGTTGTCGGTGTGTGTGTGTGTTGTCGGTGTGTGTGTGTGTGTGTGTGTGTGTGTTGTCGGTGTGTGTGTGTGTGTGTGTGTTGTCGGTGTGTGTGTGTGTGTGTGTGTCCGAGTGTGTGTGTGTGTGTGTGTGTTGTCGGTGTGTGTGTGTTGTCGGTGTGTGTGTGTGTGTGTGTTGTCGGTGTGTGTGTGTGTGTTGTCGGTGTGTGTGTGTGTGTGTTGTCAGTGTGTGTGTGTGTGTGTGTTGTCGGTGTGTGTGTGTGTGTGTGTGTGTGTGTTGTCGGTGTGTGTGTGTGTGTGTTGTCGGTGTGTGTGTGTTGTCGGTGTGTGTGTGTGTGTGTTGTCGGTGTGTGTGTGTGTGTGTTGCTGGTGTTTGTGTGTGTGTGTGTGTTGTCGGTGTGTGTGTGTGTGTGTTGTCGGTGTGTGTGTGTGTGTGTGTGTGTGTGTGTGTGTGTTTGTGTGTGTTGTCGGTGTGTGTGTGTGTGTTGTCGGTGTGTGTGTTTGTGTTGTCGGTGTGTGTGTGTGTGTTGTCGGTGTGTGTGTGTGCGTGTGTTGTCGGTGTGTGTGTGTGTTGTCAGTGTGTGTGTGTGTGTGTGTTGTCGGTGTGTGTGTGTGTGTGTGTGTTGTCGGTGTGTGTGTGTGTGTTGTCAGTGTGTGTGTGTGTTTTGTCGGTGTGTGTGTGTGTAGTCGGTGTGTGTGTGTGTGTTGTCGGTGTGTGTGTGTGTGTTGTCGGTGTGTGTGTGTGTGTTGTCGGTGTGTGTGTGTGTTGTCGGTGTGTGTGTGTTGTGTGTGTGTGTGTTGTCGGTGTGTGTGTGTGTTGTCGGTGTGTGTGTGTGTGTGTGTGTGTGTTGTCGGTGTGTGTGTGTTGTCGGTGTGTGTGTGTGTTGTCGGTGTGTGTGTGTTTGTGTTGTCGGTGTGTGTGTGTGTGTGTGTTGCTGGTGTTTGTGTGTGTGTGTGTGTTGTCGGTGTGTGTGTGTGTGTGTTGTCGGTGTGTGTGTGTGTGTGTGTGTGTGTTGTGTGTGTGTGTGTGTGTGTGTTGTCGGTGTGTGTGTGTGTGTTGTCGGTGTGTGTGTTTGTGTTGTCGGTGTGTTTGTGTGTGTGTGTTGTCGTTGTGTGTGTGTGTGTGTTGTCGGTGTGTGTGTGTGTGTTGTGTGTGTGTGTGTTGTCGGTGTGTGTGTGTGTTGTCGGTGTGTGTGTGTGTTGTCGGTGTGTGTGTGTGTGTTGTCAGTGTGTGTGTGTGTGTGTGTGTGTGGTGTGTGTGTGTGTTGCCGGTGTGTGTGTGTGTGTTGTCGGTGTGTGTGTGTGTGTGTTGTCGGTGTGTGTGTGTGTTGTCGGTGTGTGTGTGTGTGTGTTGTCGGTGTGTGTGTGTGTGTTGTCAGTGTGTGTGTGTGTGTGTTGTCGGTGTGTGTGTGTGTGTGTAGTCGGTGTGTGTGTGTGTGTGTGTGTGTGTGTTGTCGGTGTGTGTGTGTGTGTTGTCGGTGTGTGTGTGTGTGTGTGTGTGTGTTGTCGTGTGTGTGTGTTGTGTGTGTGTGTGTTGTCGGTGTGTCGTGTGTGTGTGTGTTGTCGGTGTGTGTGTGTGTTGTCGGTGTGTGTGTGTGTTGTCGGTGTGTGTGTGTGTGTGTTGTCGGTGTGTGTGTGTGTGTTGTCGTGTGTGTGTGTGTGTGTGTGTGTTGTCGGTGTGTGTGTGTGTGTGTGTGTTGTCGGTGTGTGTGTGTGTGTGTGTGTTGTCGGTGTGTGTGTGTGTGTGTGTCGTGTGTGTGTGTGTGTGTGTTGTCGGTGTGTGTGTGTGTTGTCGGTGTGTGTGTGTGTGTGTGTGTGTGTGTGTGTGTGGTGTGTGTGTGTGTTGTCGGTGTGTGTGTGTGTGTGTGTATTGTCGGTGTGTGTGTGTGTGTGTGTTGTCCGAGTGTGTGTGTGTGTTTGTGTGTGTGTGTGTGTTGTCGGTGTGTGTGTGTGTGTGTGTGTGTGTGTTGTCGGTGTGTGTGTGTGTGTGTGTGTGTGTTGTCGGTGTGTGTGTGTGTGTTGTCGGTGTGTGTGTGTGTGTTTTGTCGGTGTGTGTGTGTGTGTTGCTGGTGTTTGTGTGTGTGTGTGTTGTCGGTGTGTGTGTGTGTGTGTGTGT